>NC_132914.1:89568374-89730874 GCF_047675955.1 Chlorocebus sabaeus
GCAGAATTGCCAATTATCTTATAAATATGTATGGCTTTCATTGAGAGGGCTTTTGTTTTTCTGGAATTCCAACAAATTTCAATCAATCATTTATACTACAAAAATCTAGTAGTTTAGAAATCTTTTAAAAATTTGCCTGAGTTTTAGGTTTCTTATAACATTTGGTCTAATGTTGGCTGAAGGCATGTCTCTATAATGTCAAAACACATGGTAATTCAATCATTTCAGTAAAATTTACTGTCAATTTGTTAGAGGGGAAAAATCAAACTGATGTTTTAGCCTTGTACAGGGTAAACAACTGATTTATTAATTAAATATTTTACTTTTCTCCAGTTATTTATTTGTTGTATAAATATAGGCACAGTTGTAGAGAACACAAACATTTGCTTGCAGTAAAAAACATTAAAAAAGAGAAATTCTCACTATCTCAATGCAGTAAAATGTGCTGGATCACATACTAACAGGAATCATTTGGTGGGAGGAATGGAGCTTATACTCCAAAGGTTTATTATTTTCCAGCTGAACTTGACTTCCACATAAAAGCCAGCACCAAGCCTTAAATGTGAAATACAGTGGATGGCAGCTGTGTGTAAATCTGATTAAAAACGTATTTGAAAATCCTACTTTCACCAACTGATTTAAGAAGGTGAGCTTGGTCATTTAATTAAAAGGAACGAGATTTCTAAACTATATATATATATATATATATATATATATGCAGAGGAGCTAATCTAATTGTTACAAAGGTAATGCTTAAACGATCACTTGGTAGTACTTTTTTTTTTTTTTTTCTTTTTAAGACAGAGTCTCGCTCTGTCGCCCAGGCTGGAGTGCAGTGGCACGATCTCGGTTCACTGCAAGCTCCACCCCCCGGGTTCACACCATTCTCCTGCCTCAGCCTCCAGAGTAGCTGGGACTACAGGCGCCCGCCGCCACACCCGGCTAATTGTTTGTATTTTTAGTAGAGACGGGGGTTTCGCCATGTTAGCCAGGATGGTCTTGATCTCCTGACGTAGTGATTCACCCACCTCGGACTCCCAAAGTGCTGGGATTACAGGCGTGAGCCACCGCGCCCAGCCAGTAGTGCTTTTCTTGAAAGGAGCTCAGCCTAAGGCAGATTTAGTAGTGATTTTCAAAACATCTATAAAAGATGATTATTCCAGAGCTATTAGCTTGGCAGAATTCTTGTTCCCCTTTTGTAATTATGATCTAGTATGCAATTGCTAAGGAGATGTTAAAAAGTCTGTCTTATTTATATTGGACATTATTCTTCAGAGGTGGTAAGAGCTACCTGCAAGTCATACAATATGTTACCAAAATACTCACTTGAACTAAATATTTTTGTTTTTTTAAATTTTTTTTTTATATTAATAGAGATGGGGTTTCGCCATGTTGGCCAGGCTTGTCTAGAATTCCTGGCCTCAAGTGACCTGTCCACCTTGTCCTCCCAAAGTGCTGGGATTATAGATGTGAGCCATTGTGCCCGGCCATAATTGAATTAAATATTTTTAACTGAAGATTCAGTTAATATTGACTGGCTTGGCTCCAAGACCTCCAACAACAGACAGGATGAAATTCTTTTCAATGTTTCTCAAAATAGGGGATTAAAACAATAGTAATAGCACATTAGAAAAAGAAATTCTTTTCAATAACTGGACAGCTTCTTCATACTCCTGCTTTCCCCCTGCTCTGTCCCACCAAGATACTTAATTGCCTTAGAGGAATTCAAATGAGATCAGAATTCATGAATAATGGTCATCATCGATATTGTCTGAACAAGTGATTATGTATAATTTTTTGTTACTTTGTGCCAAGAAGTCACAAAAAAACCATTTTGAGTGGTTTATTGGCACGAAGCAACACAAAATTATCCTAGTTTTTTAAAAAATTAACATCTATCACATTGATCATTACTATTAATAGTTTAGAGGTAACAGTAAATTCACATTTTCCATGGGTTATACAAACAGTCCTCAATTCACAGTAGCATGTGTTGGTAAAACTAGCCACGCAAGCTGAAATGTGCAAATCTATCTTAATAATCAAGGGGATAATTACAATAGTTTTATGACCTTTAAAATTGTTTTTGTCAAAACATTAACATTACTGCTAATATTACTGTAAATGTAACATTAAACTCACTTTTAGATTGCTTGATCCTAGGAGTTTAAGATCAACCTAGACAACATAGTAAGATCCTGCCTCTACAAAAATAAAAACTTATCTGGGCATAGTGGCATGTGCCTCTGGTCCCACCTACTCAGGAGGTTGAGGTGGGAGGATTGCTTGAGCCCAGGAAGTCAAGGCTCCAGTGAGCAGTGATTGCATCATGCACTCCAGCCTGGGCAACAGTGCAAGACTGTCTCAGGAAAAAAAAAAAAAAAAAAAAAAAAACCCAGTGGTTTGAACAGTACTTGTCTTATTTTCATTACCGAACATAATATGGAGCAAGTAGCATTTCTATGTCTCAACTAATTATCAAACACTTTTCTAAGTTTTGGATTAGCTTCTAACATTTTATCCTTTGCAATTCCAGTGTCATAAAATATCTGTGAGAAATCCTTTAATGTCAAGATTTTTGCTGGTGTCTTCCTCTGGAACATCTTCACCCATTTCATCACAACCATTTCCTCATTTATGCTGATAAGTTCCCTTTCGTTAAATTCCTCTGTCTACAGATTGAGTCTTTCCAAAGGCAACATTGTCACTCTTCCCACAATCAGCTATTTCTTCTATAACTCTGTTTACATGAAAGTCAACATTCACTTTCAGTGTTATCATTTTTGCTTCTTTGCTGCACTTTCACTTTTGTTGGCCAATTCCCTCTCTCAATTACTCATTGTTGTAAAATGTCACAAAGGTTTATCCCTGGGAGACAAGGAGGCAATAGAACTGCATGCTTTGCTGTGTATGTGTGAACTGAGTAACAGATGCTCAGTGACCATTCACTGACAAATGTTGAGAGATGTGACGTGATTAGTTGCTGATCATGGTACGCATCTGTTACTCAGTGATTTGTGGACTGAAGAGCTAGCCGTGAAGTTTAGACTTTGTGCAATTACTCACAGCTAATATACCATGGTAGCTAAACTTGAACCATGTTGTTGGAACTGGTGTTACTTAACTCAACCATGGTAACTGAGATATGTGCATTTTAGAACCATAAGAAACAAGAACTGTCTGCATTTGATTTCTTAAAACAGTTCTTGGAGAACAGATTAAAACTGCCATCATCAGTGTCACAAAAAGAGAATGTGAAACATTTACTTTTGTGTACCAACAAAGCACATGCCTCAATTTTAAATCATTGATAAAAAATATACTTTTATCCTTTTTTCCAGTGTAGAAGTGGGGTTTTTTTTTGTTTTTGTTTTTGTTTTTTATTTTTTAAGGCTAATCTTATTGCCACTCACTCCTTGGAATTAATAAATGTAACTATTGATCAAATTCACAATTAAAATATTTTGTATTGGCATGCAAAATAATTTCCTAGGATCATATTTGAGTAATGAACTATTAGTTCTTTTAGAATTTATCTTACACTAGCATAAACCACACACAATCGCTTACTCATCCATGCATACTTAATGACATTGAATCCACGGAATGCACAAAGATCAGAATACAGGTGTAGAAATAGTGCTTACATATGGAATTTACACATTGAATTATAATTATAACATATATACACAAAGTCAGTTCTGCTATAATGCTTGTTTGAGAATATGCATTTGTCCTATTAGGAAACAAATTGAGCCCAATTCAAATTTTCATTTCCGTAAGTACAATTTCACACAAGAGAAACACTAGGTATGTGCAGAAAACTGCATCCAGATGAACCAAGCTGCACAGGGCTACACAAAATGCCCACACTTCAAACATTTACCAGCCACATTATTTCACCATGCATATCCTGAGCCATATTTGTCCACACCCATTCTGATAACTGTCTGTTATGTTTTGGATAACCCTTTACAATTTCATAACAAGTAAAAGCTATAATCCTTCAGATGCTTTCTTCCACAAGCAAATATCAGGTCCCTTTCAAGGCAAAAATCACATATTTATTATACTATTTGTGCATTTTTTAACCATTTAAGATGGAAAAAAAATTGTGTTACTTTTTAAAAATTGGTTTCTGTCTCTTTTTTTATGTGTCAGTGACAATGGTATGCCCTAACCCAGTAAGGCTGTGGTTTTTATTGTGCAATTTTGCATGGTGCAGTGATTTTTTTGAAATGTACACATCGTGTTGCATAGATTTATGTAGACTATAAAAAGAATGTATATGACTTTTTCTCTCCAAAGATTAAAATGTACTAGTATGAAATTATTTAAAGTCTGAGTGGTGGAGCCCATGGTGTGACATTGTTTTTCAGGGCTTTAAACATCTTCTATGTGAGAAAACCAAGTTTAAAAAATAGTCAAAAGGATGATTACCCAATCTAACCTCTAAAAACAAACCCATTTGCCTATTCTATCAGTAAATTCATAGTTGATAAGCAGAATTTTCAGCTTCTGCAGAGAAGTTCTATCTGTCTAGCTTCGAACTGTATAAACCAGTTGTTCTCAAACTTGAATGTGCCTTGGAATCACCTGAAGCGCTTGTCAAATGCACGTTGCTAAGTTTCTAGATCATTAAGTCTTGGGTAGGGCTCAAGAATTTGCATTTTCAAAAAGTTCCCAGATGGTACCAGGGTAAACTTATCTATTAGGCACAGTAAACACAGTGCCTGTGGTCCAATTTACTTTTAGTGGACCATGAAAATAGTTTGATTTTTATCTCTCTTCAAATCAGAATAAAATAATGAATATGACAATAATGAATGTATATGAGGAATCTAACCTAGAATATATTCATCTTTATATTAATGCAGCATAAAAATATTAATTCTATTTATTTATTTGTAATGAAGGAGGGGACGTGTGAAGGCAAAAATGTCCCTGGTCCATGGAAGTCATGATGTGGCCCAGGCTGATGCAACTGCCGCTGCAGGAAGCATATGTTGAGAAGCGCTACTCTGAACTCACTGATCTTTTGAGATTTGTTAGTGTTCTGCTTTTCATTCTGAACTCTTTTGACTCTGTGCTGTTTTTACTCAGAAGAAATAAAGTTTTAAGCCCCCTGCAATGGAAAGGAAGTCAATGGAACAACAAGCTAGCTTAAGCTCAGGAGATGTGAGGAACAACACATGGTCAGAAATGTGTTTCTGATGTGGTCGTTCTATTCCTTACTCTGATGTAAGTTTTAAATTACAACTACATATGTCGTACCTCCCTCATTGCAAATGAACCAGTTTAAAGATCCAACCAGTGAAGAATCTGGTCTATAAGACAATGCCTTAATAACACTCCAGATGCCATACTGTTCAAAAAACACTTTTCCATTTAGGATCCATTTGTTCCTCACAACCCCCTGTTCCATAGGTATTGCATTGTACCGAAGAGCAATATTCTTATATTTGGTAGCAATAAAAATAAACAAAAAAGTCTCCACCCCACAAATCAATCACAGGATAAGCAGAGTTTAGACAAACAGCCTGTTTTTACCATGGGGCAACTCTTATTTTTGTTACAACTCCTGTGTTCCTTTTCTTTCCAAAATCATTGCTACAAAAACTCAATAAACAATGAAATAAATGCATTCATATTGTACTATAACACCTTAAGTGTTCTCAATATTCTTTCCTACTTAATATAATCACTAATGAAAAAGAGGTTATATATGAAACAAACAAAGCATTTGTTGTATTTTTGATATTTTAGACATTTTATACATTCATTTTGGAAACTGTTAAACCTACTGACAGGCAAAAAGAAGAAAGTAAAACTAATTCATAAGCCCACTTCAGAGATAACCATTGGTAATATTTTGTTATTGTTTATATATATTGTTGGTTTTCATGTACAGTATTTTTTAAAACAGATGATACAGTTTGTGATGTTTACAATTTTACTTTAAAGCTTAGCAATATATTACAAACCTAAAGAATAAATCATGGGATTAAAATTTTTGCATGAAATTCCATATGAATGGAGTTTCTGTTCTTAAATAACCAATTTCTTATTATTAGAGATTTAGGTTATCTCTTATTTTCTGTTACAAACAAGGCTCTGAAGAACATTTTTTTGTGTGGATGGTCAAATATTTATTTCTTTAATATACAGAAATGGAATCCCTAGGTTAAAAAGACCAGCATTTTTAAGGTTTCTGAGTCATATTTTCAAATTGTGCTTTAGCTCCAGGACTCCTCCAATTAACATCAACAAGGAGGCACTATGCTGTGAAACTGGTTCCATTATCTGATATAAAAAGACCAAATACCTCTGGAGGTACATTTAGCAATAATTGAGATCTGGGGCAAAACACATAAAATGTCATCACGAATTGATAAGAATCCACTAAGGCAGGCTGTGGAGTGGAAGAGAGGAGACTGAGGAGAAGAGAGAAACTGGACCGTGAGCAACGTGCTCTTCACTTCCGGTCCCTGACTCCTTTTCCACGCATCAGCTCCTGAGGACTCTATGTCTGGACAGAGGAATAGCTCCACTCCAGCTGAAGAGGCAGTGACAGGTGACGGCAGGAGAAAAATTACGTATTTTCATAATTATTTAAATCCTGCCTTTAAATTTTGGTGCCTTGGGGCAAAGTTGTGACCAGCTCATGTAGTTCTGAGGAACTTCCTGTCTTTACCTTGGTGGCCTTGGAGAAGTGGTAGAGCCCAGCCCCAACGACAGATGACTCTAGAGAGACCCTTCCAAAGCAAGGTAAGTTTCACCCTTCCGGGAAATCAGGATGATAAGTTTCACCCTTATTGGAGTGGTAGGGCTCCCTGGAGTGTTGTGTTGAGAAGGATCCTGAGATGCAACCAGAAGAGGTGGGCAGAGGGCTGTGAGTGGTTGATAATGTCTGTTATGGGCCCAGGAATGGAGACTGACAGACTGACACCAGAGTATTCATTAGGCCCTTTTTTTTTTTTTTTTTTTTTTTTTTAAATTCTGTCACCCAGGCTGGATCACTAGTGTGATCTCGGCTCACTGCAACCTCTGCCTCCTGGGTTCAAGAAGTTCTCATCATGTCTCAGCCTCCCCAAGGAGCTGGAATTATAGGTAAGCACCACACCCAGCTAATTTTTGTAGTTTTAGTAGAGACAGGGTTTCACCATGTTGGCCAGGCTGGTCTTGAACTTCTGACCTCAAGTGATCCGCCCTTCTTGCCCTCCCAAAGTGCGGGGATTACAGGCATGAGCCACCGTGCCCTGCCTATTAGGCCTCTTCTAAATTCCCTTTGAATTAATGCAACTGTTGGTCACCAAAACAACACTCCTCTGATTTACCTACAGTCAGTCCTTGTACGGCGCACACCTTCACCTCAATTATAGTAATAGGAATCCACCTGCTCTAGGCCTTGTTTCTCTTAAAAAAATAAATTGTTTTTAATAGCGACAGGGTCTCATTAGGTTGCCAAGACTGGTCTCAAACTCCTGAGCTCTCATGTGATCCTCCTGCTTCAGCCTCCCAAAATGCTGGGATTACAAGCGTAAGTCACTGTGCTCCTCCCTTTTTATGAAGTGAAAAGTATTTTAATGAATTTGTATGTTTACAGTTTTATTCCCATTTTCCCTGTTGTCTATTTTTTTAAAAAGGTGAAAAAGTATAAAGTCTATTACCATAAATTTCAGCTTCCTGTTTTATATGAGCATTTAATATAAAGTAGAAAAAGGAAAACATAGGGGAAAAGAAAACAGGAGAGAAAGTGAAGGAGATAGCAGCTGGAATTTGTAGTGGGGAAAGAAATGTACACTTTATCTTGCAGAGAAAAAAAAATGAAGGTAAATATGGACATGAGTTGGGAAGAAAAAGGAAAAAAAGGAGGAAGCGAGAGGGAAGGAAGGAAGGATGGAGAGAGGTCTCATAGTTCTTGAAAAGACTAACTGTGCTAGTAAAAATGAGCAGAATGAAAGAGTACAGACAGAAGCAAATCTCAGTTTAGTCTTATCAAAGTTAGTTGATGTAGGCACTGAGATGCTGCCTCATTGGGAGCCCAGAAGAATTTTTGTTGAATATGCAATTACGTGAAGAAGCCAACAAATAGTATTGGCCAATTTCTTCTAACATCTTGCTTCCAGGAATGCTTCGCTTCTATTAAGGCTGGTAGTTTGCCTAAGGACAATGAATCACAATGGTGACATCTCATAATATTCTCATATACACATCCTCCTAACTCAATAAAAGTAAATGCAAATCTGCTGTCAGAAGCTATAGTGTCTGGCAAAACATGTGATATAAATTATCGGTGTGGGGCTGTCATTGTGACAGCAGGCATTTGAAATGAAACTGAGGTTGCACTGAGGCCACTGGGATTAGTTTTAACACTTGAATAATCCTGCAATATCAATATGCAATTTTGACCAAAAATTTCTTGAGTTACTTCCTAGGAAAATGTTGGTGCTTTTGGAGTGTTACATTTAATTTCTTGACCTGTACTAGACTGATCTGGTCTTTTGTTTCTTCTTGAAAAAGCAAATTGATTTAAAATTTTAAAAGATGTACACATCTAATTTGACATGTAAATAACACATCAGCATATACAATTAAAACTGAATATTTCTTCAAAAAGAAGGGATGGGCCGGGCATGGTGACTCATGCCTGTAATCCAAGCACTTTGGGAGGCTGAGGCAGGTGAATTGCTTGAGTCCAGGAGTTCCAGACCAGCCTGGGCAACATGGCAAAACCCTGTCTCTAAAAAAAAATTTAAAATTAGCCAGGAGTGGTGGTGCATGCCTGTAGTTCCAGGTACTTGTGAGGCTGAGGTGGAAGGATCGCTTGAGCCCAGGAGGTCAAGGCTGCAGTGAGCCCTGATGGCTGGTGCCACTACTCCTGGGTGGCAGAGCAAGACCCTGTCTCAAAAAAAAAAAAAAAAAAAAAGAAGAAGAAGGAAGGTTCCTCAATTCCCAGGAGTAATTAAGAGTTTCCTAAGCCTGCATATCCTGCACATGTACCCCTGAACTTAAAATAATTAAGTTAGAAATACTATTTCTTTTTTTTTTTTTTTTTTGAGACAGACTCTCGCTCTTGTAGCCCAGGCTGGAGTGCAGTGGTGCAATCTCGGCTCACTGCAACCTCCACCTCCCGGGTTCAAGCAATTCTCCTGCCTCAGCCTCCCGAGTAGCTGGGATTTCAAGCGCCCGCCACATCCGGCTATTTTTTTGTATTTTTAGTAGGGAATGGGTTTCACCTATGTTGGCCAGGCTGGCCTCAAACTGCTGACTTCAGGTGATCTGCCTGCCTTGGCTTCCCAAGATGTTGGGATTACAAGTGTGAGCCACTGTGCCCGGCCAGAAATTAAAACAAAAAACAAAAAACAAAAACACAGTTTCCCCTTTGGCTGTGCCTCCAATGCATCAGGCACACTCTTCAGCCTCAGGGCCTTTGCCCTTCCTCTTCCCTCTACCTGGAATGTTCTTTTCCCACATATGTCCATGGCTTGCCCCTCACTTCCTTTAGCAATTTCCTCAAATATCACCTTGTTTTTGTTGTTGTTGTTGTTGTTGAGATGGAGTCTGGCTCTGTCACCCAGGCTGGAGTGCAGTGGCGCGATCTCGGCTCACCGCAAGCTCTGCCTCAGCCTCCCGAGTAGCTGGGACTACAGGCGCCCGCCACCACATCCAGCTAATTTTGTTTTAGTATTTTTAGTAGAGACGGGGTTTCACCGTGTTAGCCTGGATGGTCTTGATCTCCTGACCTTGTGATCCACCCACCTCAGCCTCCCAAAAGTGCTGGGATTACAGGTGTGAGCCACCGCGCTCGGCCAAATATCACCTTCTTAATGAGGCCTTCCCTGACTATCTTCTCCAACACTTAGCCCTAGCTCTGTCCAACATTCCCACCACTGCTCCACCCCACCAAGGACTAGAAGCTCCGTGAGGCAGGATTTTTTTTTTTTTTTGACAAGGTCTTGCTCTATTACCCAGGCTGGAGTGCAGTGAGGCAATCATAGCTCACTGCAGGCTCAAACTCCTGGGCCCAAGTGATCCTCCCACCTCAGCCTCCCAAGTAGCCGCGACTACAGGTATATGCCATCACCCTGGCTAATTTTTTTATTTTTAATTTTTAGCAGAGACAAGGTCTCACTTTGTTGTCCAGGTTGTTCTCAAAATATTGAGCTCAAGCAATCCTCTTACCTTGGCTTCCCAAAGTGCTGAGATGACAGGTGTGAGCCACCACACTCTGCCAACAAGGATTTTTTTAAAACTATTTTATTCCTGCTGAATCCCCAGAGCCTAGAAAAATGCCTGACACATAGCAGGTACTCAGTATGTATTTGTTGAATAAATGAATTCACACTTATTTTTAGAAATATTGGAATATATTATTATACATACAATCTGACAGCTTTTTAAATATACTCAAAAGTGGATCATAGATATCTTTCCATTTTGGTACTTAAAGATATCCTTTATTTCTTTTAATGGCTACATAGTTTTTTTCTTATGAAACAAGTACTATAAACTGGCCGTTCTTCTTATTATTTTATTTTATTTTATTTTATTTTTTTGAGACATGTTCCCACTCTGGTTGCCCAGGCTGGAGTGCAATGGTACAATCACAGCTCACTGCAGCTCCAGCCTCAACCTCCCAGGCTCAAGTGGTCCTCCCACCTCAGCCTCCCAAGTATCTTGGACTACAGACACATGCCACCATGCCCAGCTACTTTTTAAAAATATATTTTGTAAAGATGGGGTTTCCCCGTGTTGCCCAGGCTGGTCTCAAACTTCTGGCCTCAAGCAATCCACCCACCTCGGCTTCCCAAAGTGCATTCTTATTTTGATGTACATGTGATTTTGCTCCAATTTTAATCAATTATTTATTTGCTGGGGAGATGGGGCAGTGCTCCAATTTTTAATCCAAAAAATAATGCTGCAATGAATATCACTGCACATATATTCTCTTCGGGTGCTTTCAATATGACCATAAAGTCCAGGCCACCAGACACTGCTTCTTGGCAAAGCTTTCATATACAGTAAGTCCTCAATGTCATTGTAAATAGATTACTGGAAACCGCTACTTTATGCAAAACCACGTATAATGAAATCAATTTTACCATAGGCTAATTGATATAAACAAGAGTTAAGTTCCTATGGCATATTTCTGGTCACAACAACATCACCAAGTTTCTATATAAAGACTCTAAACACTTCTAATCCTAAAAATTGAAGTAAATAAAATAATTTGTATTCATTTATGTATCCATTTTCCAACCCTCTGATTCCAGGTCAGAGTCTTGGGTGGCCAGAGCCTGTCCTGGCAGCTCAGGGTGTGAGGGAAGAACCAACCCTGGACAGCATGCCATTCAATTGTAGGATGCAGTCACATGCATACTCACACTCATCAGACTGGGGTCCTTTAGACATGCCAGTTAATCTAAAGTACACAACTTTGGGATGTGGAAGGAAACCAGAGTCCCAAGAGAAAACCCACCCAGGCCTGGGGAGAATAGGCAAACTCCACACAGACAGTGGCCCAGCCAGTATTTTTTTTTTTCCCTCATCAACATTATAACAAAACAATGTTGAACAAAATGATATCATCTGAGGATTTGCTGTGTACAATTTGTAATGTGCTGCATCTTTTTGTGGCTAAGGATATGTGATAACTACTTTATGAAATACCATATCATTTCTCTTTATTACTAGCTCATAAATGAGCAAATAATTCTTATTCTTTAAATCATCAAATAGTGTATCCAACAGAGTCCCTAGCAAGAAACAAATGGCACACTCAAAAAAGGTAGCAGAAGAGAGTTTAGTAAAATCATTTACAAAAGTGTAAGCAGGGTTAAGGGAAACCATCAGTAGTCAGCAAAGCACCCCAGGGCTGGCAAAAGTGGCAAGCCGTTACTGGTTCTGGCTGAAGGGGAAAGAGAGGAAACAGTTCCTAGAATACAGTGAGACCTGCAGCTGCAGAGAGAGCCATTCACTGGAGGCTGTGTTTTCAAATAGAATTATGTAGTCATCGCTAAGCTATGGCCCTGAAGGGAGAAAGCTGGGGAAACAAAGACCTGAAGCTCTCTCTTCTCTTACCTTTCGAGTTCCCACCAGAGTCTTTCACTGGCTGGACCCAACCAGAAGCCAGGGGGTATGGAAGCAGTCCATAGAGTATCAGCTCCCTGAGACCAGAACAGAGTAGATAACAATGGAGAGTGAATCTGGAGGGACAAATCAAAAATATCCAGCACCAATCGTTTTCTATCAGCTTTGCTTCTTCCCTCCACATTTGGTTAGCTTGCTGGGCATCACCAGGGAGTTCTAATACCAAAATGTCCATAGTAGACAGCACTGCCTACACAAATAGTAGTTTCAGTGGTAGATTGCTAGGGGACACGCATTATGCTCTTCTAGGCTTATAGACAAGAAAAGAGTTGTAAGCACTCTAACTGGGAAGCTCTAATGATGCAAACATGATAACATCCTTTAGGGTACACCATCACAACTAGTACTAACCTTTTTTTTTTTTTTTTTTTTTGAGATAGGGGCTTGCTCTGTCACTCAAGCTGGAGTGTGGTGGTGCTATTATGACTCACTGCAACCTCAACTTCCCAGGTTCACATGATCCTCCTGCTTCAGCCTCCACTGTAGCTGGGAACGCAGGTGTGTACCACCAGACCTGGCTCTTTTTTTTTTTTTTTTTTAAGTTTTTTTGATGAGGCAGAGTCTCACTTTGTTGTCCAGGCTGGTCTCAAACTCCTTAGCTCAAGCCATCCTCCCACCTCAGGCTGTCAAACTGCTGGGATTAAAGGTGTGAGTTGCCATGCCTATCCTAGTATTTTAATCTTTAAAGCATAATTTTGGAGCCAGATAATTTCTGGGATTGGATCCTTACTTCTGATCTTTGCTAGCCATATGAACTTGGGCTATCCAACATGGTAGCCACTGACCATATGTGGTTATTTAAATTTGTATTTATATAAACTGAAAGTAAATAAAAATTCAGTTCATTCGCTCTTCCTACAAGACAGGAGCTCAATAACTTACTTGGCTAAGTGGTTACCATATTGGGCAGTACAAATATAAAACTATTCCAGCATTGTAGAGAGTTTTATTGGACAGTGCTGGGATTAATGCTTAAACTCTCTGAACTCATCATACAATAGCACTTAACCGGTGGGCTTATCTGAGGATTAAATAACTTAGTATACATAAAGTTCTTAGCAAGCTGCAGGTCACAGAGTAGGTGCTCAGTAAATGGTAGCTATAGAACTGACAACAGTAACAACAAAAGCAGCAACATAATTGTGACATATCATATCCTTGGGGATACTTTCAGCAATATTCTTAAACAAGGCTTTCTGCCAAGGCTGTGGAGGCTTCCAGGCTTCAGCAATAATCACACAGCTGTTGCTGATGAGAACTGTGTGTCACTGAGCTCAGAGGCTCCTGATTATGAAAGCTCCTTGGCATTGCAGAGAACTGACTAGCAGGCCTCCATCTTGTAAGTGTGGTCCTGCGTGTCTCTTGAAAATGCTGCTCCAGGCCAGGAGCTCACGCCTGTAATCCCGCACTTTGGGAGGCCGAGGCAGACAGAACACCTGAGGTGAGAAGTTCAAAACCAGCCTGGCTAAAATGGTAAAACCTCGTCTCTACTGAAAATACAAAAAGTAGCCAGGCATGGTGGCACACGCCTGTGCTCTCAGCTATTTGGGAGGCTGAGGCAGGAGAATCGCATGAACCCAGGAGGTGGAGGTTGCAGTGAGCTTACATCGTGCCACTGCACCCAAGCCTGGGTGACACAGTGAGACTCTATCTCAAAAAAAGAAAAAAAAGAAAGAAAACACTGCTCTGTCCTGAGACATTTTCCCATAATCTTCTGAATATGATATGATTCCTATTTTTTCTTCCTGGTGGCTTGAAATGGCATGCTCTGTCAACATATTCTTTTCACAGAATCTGATTTTGTTTCATTTTTCTTTGTGTCTGCAAACAGAATATGGTTTTAATCTCCCACAGGACTTGTAATTATCATCTTAAGCTTCTAAGTAACCATACTATTGCATCTCTATATCATGTCAAGTAACCAGTTTGATTCATGTCTTAATGGAAATTGTTTAGGTATCATGTAGTCAAATTTACAGAATATATTAGTGATTTGGGGACATAGGTTTTAGAATCTCTAGAATGAATGCTGTATTTCTTAAGTGAAATGAGAAAACTATTGGTCAGCCACCAAATATAACTCATTTCTTCCACTTTTCTCTATTTCCATTATTCCATCTCCATATTCCAAATCGCCATTATTTCTTATCTTCTTATAATCAATTTTCCACCCTGCTTAAGACATCCAATGCCTTCCTGATGCTCTTAGAAAAGAATCCAAATGCCTGCCCATGAGCTTTTATTTTCTTCAGAGAACTTATGTCTAGCTGTAATTATTTATCTGCTCTCCTGTTTATTTTCAGTCTCCCCTCCTGCCACTGTTCCTGCAGATTTCAGCTCCATGGGAGCAGGAATCTTGTTTCCTCATTGAACATTATGTTCTCAGCTCCTGGAAAAGTGCCCGTTACAGGGCAGAAGCTTTCAAAAGGCTTCAAGGCCATCTTCAGGCAGGATGTAAAGAGTAAGCTGCAAGCCTTAAATTTACAACCTAGCACCATGTTTACTGCATTCCCATGTTTTTCTCCCAAAGTCCAATAAGTGGTTTTTAACTTTGTTGTGTTTGTGCCATAACCACTCTGAGTGGTCTAGTGAATCCTATGAATTCCTTTTCTAAATAACGTTTAAATGCATAAAATTTTGTAAAAACAGGATGACAAAAGAAGACAACTGCTTATGTACAGCTATCAAAATACTTAAAAATTTCAGTGCTTCTTTATTACTGTGTTGAAGAACAAGCTCTAGTGGAGGGCCTAAAATGACTGTTATTTTGAGACTATAGCAGTTCATAAACAATATTTTGAGATGTCTGTAACAATTGTAATAAGATATAAACATATCTGCGATTTCTGCTGGTGACAAAGTCACAGGTACTGCGGCCACTTCTGGGGCTTGTTGCCTGTCTTCTTAATTAAAGAAACTGACAAATTTCAGTTCACGGTGAATAAAAATGCAGATGTAGTATTTTTTCATCCACATTGATAGACCTCTTGGATTCTACGCGCAGAGCTTTGTGGGTCCCTGGGCCTCAGGTGAAGGGACTTGAACTGAGTGTGAGAGAGCATGTGTTCAGGTGTGCATTTCTGTGCATCGTGGTTGTAAGTGCATTCTCAGCCATGGTGCTCACCTTGGATATAGTCTGCCACCTCGAAAACGATCCAAGACCTTTTTTAGTTACTGGTGTCATTTATTCATTTGTATTTCAAATACTGGGAAAGAAACACAAAAGAAGCTCACATATGAGTCTATCATTTAAAAAATATATAAACCAGGTGAGAATCACCTCTTTCCAACCACCTTACCTCCCAAAGATCATCACTGTTAAGAATTGGTGAATATACCGGGCATGGTGGCTCAAGCCTGTAATCCCAGCACTTTGGGAGGCCGAGACGGGCGAATCATGAGGTCAGGAGATCGAGACCATCCTGGCTAACCTGGTGAAACCCCGTCTCTACTAAAAAATACAAAAAACTAGCCGGGCGAGGTGGCGGGCACCTGTAGTCCCAGGTACTCGGGAGGCTGAGGCAGGAGAATGGCGTAAACCCGGAGGCGGAGCTTGCAGTGAGCTGAGATCCGGCCACTGCACTCCAGCCTGGGCGACAGAGCGAGACTCCGTCTCAAAAAAAATAAATAAATAAAATAAAAAATGAATTGGTGAATATAATGCATGATTTAAAAAGCAAAATAGATGTGTGTGAATGTGTGTGTGTGTGTGTGTGCCTGTACACCAAACAAGAATGAAATGATATTGAACAAATTCATTTACTCTTGGCTTTTTGTCACTTAATATTATACTTTAGACTTGTTTCCAGATTACATTTTTTTTTTTAATGACTGCCTGGTATTCTTTTGTATGATGCACCACAATTTATTGAAATTTTCTAGTAAGTGCTTTTAGTTGCCACCACACATAATGCTACAATGAGCATCCTGTATGCATACTTTTCTCTATCCTTGCTAGTATTGTACAAAATAGATTTCTAGATATGGAATTGTTAAGGAGTATGTTTACTTAAGATTTTAATATAGATTACAAATAACTTAAACAAAAAGATATTTAATTTACATTTCAGTAAGAATATCTATATCCTAACTCTCCTACCAAAACTGGAGATATATACAAGTATCCACCCATCAAATTGGCTAACACATATTTTAAAAATATATAACATACATATTTAAAATATACATAGTATATTTAAATCTATTTGCCACTATGTAACATACATTTATATTTTATATATTGACTATATATTTAATTATATAATTATAAATATTTAAATACAGTATATATTTACATTTTATATATTAAGAATAAAATATATGTAAATACATATTTGCCTTTTTTTTTTTTTTTGAGACTGAGTCTTACTTTGTCACCCAGACTGGAGTGCAGTGGCGCGATCTCAGCTCACTGCAACCTCTGCCTCTCGGGTTCAAGCAATTCTCCTGCCTCAGCCTGCTGGGCAGGCTGAGTAGCTGGGGTTCCAGGTGCCTGCCACCACACCCGGCTAATTTTTATATTTCTAGTAGAGATGGGGTTTCACCATCTTGGCCAGGCTAGTCTTGAACTCCTGACGTTATGATCCACTTGCCTCAGCCTCCTAAAGTGCTGGGATTACAGGGGTGAGCTGCCGTGCCCGGCCATATTTGCCAGTTTGATGGGGGAAGCTGTTAGCTTACTACTTTAATTAATTTACTTTCCCCTGATAACTAGTGAAATTGGTAATTTCTTCATTACTTTATTGATCATTTATATTTCCTCTTCTGATAATTGCCTCTGAATTTGTAATATTCATTAGTATTTATACAAGATATTTATCTTTAACACATTAATTATCTTTAACACATTAATTAATTAGTATATGTTCTTTTTATATTGAAGATGACAACTCTATCAGTAGATGTTACAAGCACTTTTTCCTAGTCTTTGTCTTTCTCCTTCGTGTGTGTGTGTGTGTTCAAAAACAGGTGGTCTCAATTATCCAAGGAGAACTGATAGGATAATTCTATTTTAAGTAAGTCTGCTTTTAAAATGGACCAAAATGTCATAATAAATCTATTTTTCAACGCATTTACTCTTTACCTTGTAAAATAAAATGGAAAACAAGGAATTACGTTGATTTTGTCTTATATTAAGTTTAATTCTAAAACTTAGTTAACTGTTAAAACATGCAAATGCAACTATTTTAGTTTGATAATAAGATATAGTTCAAATTTTTTTTGCAGCACTTTAAAAAGACTGACACAATATAAATGCTTTCCCAGTATAATCATTACTATATATTTTGCAGTAACATGAGAGGGCTTTATTCTTTTGTCTAAGGTCCTGTATAGCAGTTGTTAACTGGCCCACCTTTTCTGGATCATTTGTTGGTGACTTTTTCAATGATAAAAACAATTCTTCATGATCATTGCTATCAACTTGGTGACATCCTGAGATATTTATGAGATTTGTAACCTCACAAGTAAAATTTATATGAAATTTAAATTGCATTGTTTATTCATTAGACAATCATTAATTCATTAACACAATGAGTTAAAATAGGTATTAATCATAGAAGTAGAAGTGAGCATTTTTATATTATGACCACTGAGACCTCCTGAAACTAAAGGAACTTCGGTAATGAATGTTCTGAAAACTGGCACCCTTAGAGTAAAATCTACTATTTTACAATTTTTTTCCCATCGTGTCTTCTGGTATTCCTGCCATGCTTAGTTTTTTTCCAGCCTGGCAATAATATTTTCATATTTATTTTTTCCAGTAGGTTTTCTTGTTCTGCCTTTTATAATTAGATATTTACTTAATCTGGGATTAATCTGTGAAATATATTAGGTTGGTGCAAAAGTTTTTGCAGTTTTTGCCATCACTTTAAATGGCAAACTAATTACTTTGGCACCAACTAATAGTTCTCTAATTTTGTTAGAGGATTTTTTATTAGAAGACTTTTGTTTGTTCATCCAAAGAATAACTTGTATTACCAACACGCCTCAGTCCTTTGGATTGTATAGACCAGCAAAGTTTAAGTATTTGTAGAGCTGACATACAGTTGTCAGCCTTTAATTTATCCACCTAGTGACTTCAAAACCAAAATATTTCCATCATTTTATATAAATGACACTGAAAAGTAAAATCTTGGAATTAAAACAATTCAGATTTATTAAAACTTCACTGTTTTAATCTTCTCTCTCCTCTTTCACAGTAGACGGGTGAGAATCTGATCACAGAACCGAACCAGTGTGGGGACCAGTACTTGGCATCAGCTGCTTTAAGTAATAACCAAACTTTCCTATGTGAATTAAATGCACATGCACTCATCCATAACTAGGGATGCCATTTCAACCCCTGCATCTAAGAGCAGACAGATCCCCATCCAGAGTGGAGCGTGTTCTTATACATGGTAATGGCAATACTCCATCCTCTTTCACATTGTAAAGATTCTGAAGCTCTTGAGCACGGTCGCTTTACTGGAAGAAATGAAAAGCTGAAATGGATAGGACTTGCCAAGAATCATGAAGACACTTTCAATAGAAAGAACCTAACACTGAGCACAGTTCACAAAACCCAATTATGAACAATTGGTTGTGCTGAATGAGGTCAGTTGCACCACGGTCTGACAAGATTAGTAGGTCATTAGATTATCTAGTTGCTCAAATAAAGGCATCGGGTGAAAAGTTGCCGTAACAGGTATTCTTAGCATGTATTGTTGTGCATTATATTGTTGGATAACACGTTGAAAATTTGTATTTGGTGGTTTATTTTTCTGTTCCTCCATACACACTTATATAAATTATTTCACCATTTCACCCAGGAAGATTCCATTAATACCATAATGAGATTTGAATGTCAGTGGATGTGTTCCTTTGTTTATCCCTGTGTCTGGCTGTGTAAGCTACTTATTTACATGGTAGTTCTCAATAGCACTTGTACTGCTATCATTTCATTCATCTCAAGTACGATGTTATCCAAATAAAAATGAATCTCCACAGGCATCAGTTTGGGATGGTTGCCTTTGAAATATAATAGTAAACTGGCCATCTCAGCATCTGTGGAGCTTAGCTCATTCCATCACTTTCCAGAATTATAATTCCCCGCTTGGAGTCTCAGAAATGTAGTGATGGGAGAAAACGGCTATGAGAAAAGAGATGACTGATTAGAGAATTCAGAGTGCTCGAAGATGAATTTTTATGTATTTGCACCTTTTCTTTTCCCTAGACAGGTGTATTTTGCAGAAAAGTCATGTTTTTAAAAAGTTGCCTGTATGAATTTCTTTGTAGCAAATGACAGTAGTCTATTTACTTCTATAAAATTGAATGTATGTTTTTCAGGTGGAAAATACTGATCACCACATATTAAAACTCATACATGTATCACAATTGCATTTTAAGAGCAAAAATCCCAACTTTTTAAATAAAACATGAGGAATAAACCCAAGAAATAAATTACAGAATAGAAACACAAGGAAGTTTCAGTCATTTTTGCATTTGGAAGAAGCAGCCTGAAATTTTAAAAGAAAAATAACAACACTATTTTACTGAACAGAACATGCCAGGGGCCAGAACTGTCTTATGAAAGACATTTTTCATTTTTAACCAGAGTATGCCTGCGTGTACAAGATGACAAAATAATCAAGTGAAGAGTGAATAATTCTGCTCATCAACAGGTTATTTCGTGTTAAACTGATGCAATGCCAACCAGTTGGTTTGGCTATTTCCCCCTTTGGAATATTTGTCTAAACAAATACTCTTAAAGGAAGAAAGCAGCTGAACTTCAGTAAAATAAGCCCTCAACTTAGAGTCCAAAACCTATGGCTGTATCTGGCTTTGTTTCTCTGAGAAGATTACTTGAGATTTCTGAATCTCCATTTCCTGATCTAGAAATGAAGGCCACTTTTGGTTTGTGAGGGTAAAGTGAGATAACACACATAAAATTATCCAGCAGATAGTACACACACAATACAGGGCCCAGGAATGTGGGCACTTTTCTTTTACAGTATAAAAGTATTTATTTTTTATTATATTTTTATACTTTATTTTATAAAGTATAAAAGTATTTACAGTATGCTGTGTATTTTGCAAGATTTTCCATACTTCTGTTTATATATTACTAACAGTGTAGATATTATATGCAAGGAGAATCTTTTTTTATTTTCATTTTTATTTCAAGAGGTTTTGGGGGAACAGGTGATGTTTGGTTACATTAATAAGTTCTTTAGTGGTGATTTCCGAGATTTTGGTGCACTCATCACCCAAGCAGTGTACACTATACCCCGCTGTGTAGTCTTTCATCCTTCACCCACTCCAACCCTTTCCCCTGAATCACCAGAGTCTATTGTATCATTCTTATGCCTTTGCATCCATGGCTTAGCTCCCACTTAGGAGTAAGAACATAGGATGTTTGGTTTTCCATACCTGAGTTACTTCATTTAGAATAGTCTTCAATTCCATCCAGGTTGCTGTGAATGCCATTTATTTCATTCTTTGTAATAGCTGAGTAGTATTCTGTGGTGTATATATATATATGTGCCACAATTTCTTTATCCACTCATTGACTGATGGGCATTTGGGCTGCTTCCATATTGCAACTGTGAATTGTGCTGCTATAAATGTGCCTGTGGAAGTATCTTTTTCGTATAACGACTTATTTTCCTCTGGGTAGATACCCATTGGTGGGATAGATGGACCAATGGTAGTTCTATTTATAGTTTTTTAAGTAATCCCCACACTGTTTTCCATGGTGGTTGTACAAGTTTACATTTCCACCACCAGTGTAAAAGTGTTACCTTTTGACTATATCCATGCCAACATCTATTATGTTTTGATTTTTTGATTATGGCCATTCTTGCAGGAGCAAGGAGGTATTGCATTGTGGTTTTGATTTGTATTTCCCTGATCATTAGTGATGTTGAGCATTTTCTCATGGCCATTTGTATATCTTCTTTTGAGAATTGTCTATTCATGTCATTATTCCACTTTTCGATGAGATTGTTTGTTTGTTTCTTGCTGATTTGTTTGAGTTCCTTGTAGAATCTGGATATCAGTCCTTTGTCAGATGTAAAGATTGCAAAGATTTTCTCTCACTCTGTAGATTGTCTGTTTACCTTGCTGATTGCTCCTTTTGCTGAGCAAAACCTTTTTAGTTTAATTAAGTCCCATCTATTTGTTTTTGTTTCATTTGCTTTCGGGTTCTTGGTCATGAAGTCTTTGCCTAAGCCAGAGTCTAGAAGGGTCTTTCCAATGTTATCTTCTGGAAATTTTATGGTTTCAGGTCTTAGGTTTAAGTCTGTGATCCATCTTGAGTTGATTTTTATATATGGTGAGAGATGAAAATCCAGTTTCATTCTTCTACATGTGCCTTGCTAATTATCCCAGCACCATTTGTTGAACAAGGCATCCTTTCCCCAGTTTATGTTTTTGTTTGCTTTGCTGAAGATCAGTTGGCTGTAAGTATTTGGGTTTATTTCTGGGTTCTCTATTCTCTTCCATTGGTCTATGTGCCTATTTTTATAATAGTACCATGCTGTTTTGATAACTATGCCCTTATAGGATAGTTTGAAGTAAGGTAATGTGATGCCTCCAGATTCGTTCTTTTTTCTTAGTCTTACTTTGGCTATGCAGGCTCTTTTTGGTTCCATATGACTTTTAGGGTTGTTTTTTGAAGTGAAAAATGATAGGCCAGGCACGGTGGCTCACACCTGTAATCCCAGCACTTTGGGAGGCTGAGGCGGGCCGATCACGAGGTCAGGAGATCGAGACCATCCTGGCTAACATGGTGAAACCCCGTCTCTACTAAAAATACAGAAAATCAGCTGGCGTGGTGGCGGGCACCTGTAGTCCCAGCTACTCAGGAGGCTGAGGCAGGAGAATGGCTTGAACCCGGGAGGCACAGCTTGCAGTGAGCCAAGATCGCGCCACTGCATTCCAGACTGGGCGACAGAGCGAGACTCCATCTCAAACAAACAAACAAAAAAGTGAAAAATGATGAAGAATTTGAAGAATGATGGTGGTGTTTTGATGAGAATTGCATTGTATTTGTAGATTGCTTTGGGCAGTATCATTTTCACAATATTGATTCTACCCTTCCATGAGCATGGGATGTGTTTCCAGTTGTTTGTGTTGTCTATGATCCCTTTCAGGAGTGTTTTGTAGTTTTCCTTGTAGAGGTCTTTCACCTCCTTGGTTAGGCATATTACTAAGTATTTTATTTCTTTTTCAGCTGTAATAAAAGAGGTAGAGTTCTTGATTTGATTCTCAGCTTGGTTGCCTCTGGTGTACAGCATAGCTGCTGATTTGTGTACATTAATTTTGTATCCTGAAATTTTGCTGAATTCATTTATCATTTCTAGGAGCTTTCTGGAGGAGTCTTTAGGGTTTTCTAGGTATATGATCACATCATTAGCATTAGCAAACAGTGACAGTTTGACTTCCTCTTTACCAATTTGGATGCCCTTTATTTTTCTGTTGTCTGATTGCTCTGGCTAGAACTTCCAATACTATGTTGAATACAAGTGGTGAGAGTAGGCATTCTACAAGGAGACTCTGGATATATATGGAACCTCAGCTTTCCCAGGCATGAGCCAAGAGTGTGTCTTTACACCAAAAAGAAAGCTTTGCCTACTGCTAGTATAATTTGACAACCAAATAATTTTTAATAATTCACTAATTCATGCAATAAAACATCTTTTGTTGCCTACCATGTGCTATATGCACATTAAGGCTGACTTACTTGTGAAGATGATATGCAGCAAATGTTAATATGATATCATAAATATTATAACAGACTGGAGAAAAGTATGGGAGGAAGAAATTTGTTTCGTTCCTGAAAAGTCACATAGAGGCAGATATTTAACAAATGATCTTGGTAAAGATTAAAAAACAAAAGGATTCAGCTATCATGGAATCATCTCGCCATCCCTGTATGAATATGTGCAATGCATGCATGTGTTTACGTGTGTATTTTTGCATTTTTTCTAATTTATTTGTCAACTTCATAATTTGGACAGTCTCTTCTCGCATCTTGCTGCTCACTGACTTAACCTCACATGAACAGTGATACTAGGTTTTATACCAGTCACAAAAGGCAACACAGCAGCTAATGGAATCTTGTCTTTCAAAGATGTAACTAGTTTTGATGTGACTAATCTTGCTGTTCAGTCAAATAAAGCAGCTCTGTGCTGTAATATATAATTTATACAGCTTAGATGATTGTCTTTTTTTTTCTTTTTGATACAGGGCTTCACTTTATCACCCAGGCTGGAGTGCAGTGGTACGATCACAGCTCACTGAATTGTTGACCTCCTGGCCTCAAACCATCCTTCCACCTTGGCATCCCAAGTAGCTGGGACCACATGCATGCACCAGCATGCCTGGCAAATTAAAGAAAAAAAAAAGATCAGTAGTGGTAGAATCTTGCTATGCTACCCAGGCTGGTCTCAAACTCCTGGCTCAAGCAATCCTCCTGCCTTGGCCTCCCAAATTGCTGGGATTACAGGTGTGAGCCACTGTGCCTGGCCTACTGCCTTTCAATGTAAAGAAAAACTAAAATAGAATAAAATAAAAATCAGCCATGGTATATAACCTGTACATGATCTGTGTTCCTATATTTTTATTGTCTGACATTCAGAATAAACCACAACCATCAATTCTCCAGATCCTCAGATCATAATCACCTGGAATATCTGATTCTGTGGAAGATGTGAGAATTTCTCAGCTTATCTGCTCCTAAACAGATTTACTTGCTAAGGAGATTTCATAAGAAGCAGTTTAACTCTGGGCCTCTTAAGTTTACATAAAATGAAAGAAAGGCATTAGATCTCTGGGTTTGCTGCCTCCACTGATATCTGATTTTGACTTTTTAGCCATAGAGATTCTATAGGCAGTGCCCCATAGAAATGATTTTACTATTCCATTGTATTGTTAGCATCTGCAACTGCCCTATACCACAGGTTTGAGATCTTGTGTGGTATAAGTGGGCAGAGGGTAAATGAATTGAGTACCTGAATCACCAGGAAATTTTCCCAAAGTGTACATCACTTTTTATGCTCCTCCTCACCCCATTCAGTTGTAGAACTCGTAGTCAAATGGCCTAAAATGACCTATGGGTGTGTTCTAAATAGAGCTCAGGGCTTAAACCATTCCCATGTCGACATTACACATCTTGTCGAAAATTGTGTTTATAGGGAGCAGGAAGGAAGTCCAGGAATGGAAAAGATTAGCTGGGAATTTTTTAGTATAGATTTTTATCATCAAATGGAGTTTTATTGACCATTTACATAAGAATCATTAACAGTCAGTCAGGAAACTTCTGAACCAACTTGAGCCACCTTACTTAGCAGTTAACTCGAGTTCCCTTATGAATGCAAAACAAGTAAGTTTCACATAAATATGCTGGTAATACATTGCATAAGGGTATCTGCTTGCCATGTTATAAACCACTGTCGAAGCCAAGAAACCAAATAAACTTGATTAATCCTTGAGCATAATCATGCAGACATGTAAGATGGAAAACTATGATTCACAGATAAATGGTTAGCTGGTGCTTGTTGCTGCAGGATCTTTTCTTTTTTTAACTTTTAAGTTCAGGGGTACACGTGCAGGTTGGTTTCTACAGGTAAACCTGTGTCATGGGAGTTTGTTGTACAGATTATTTCATCATCCACATATTAAGCCTAGTACCCATTAGTTATTTTTCCTGATCCTGTCCCTCCTCCCACCCCCCCCAACTCTGACAGGCCCCAGTGTATGTTGTTCCCCGCTATGTGTCCATGTATTGTCATCATTTAGTTCCTGCTTATAAGTGAAAACTTATAAGCAGGTTTTCTGTTCCTGCAGTAGTTTTCTAAGGATAATGGTTTCCCTGCTCCATCCATGTCCCTGCAAAGGACATGATCTCACTCTTTCTTTATGGCTGCATAGTATTCTGTGATACATATATACCACATTTTCTTTATCCATTCTATCACTGATGGGCATTTAGGTTCATTCCATGTCTTTGCTTTTATGAATAGTGTTACAGTGAACATACACACGCATGTGTCTTTATGGCAGAATGTTTTATAATCCTTTGGGTACATACCCAATAATGGGATTTCTGGGTCGAGTAGTATTTCTGTCCTTAGGTCTTAGAATTGCCACACGGTCTTCTACAATGGTTGAACTCATTTACACCCCACCAACAATGTATAACCTTCCTTTACCTCCACACCCTCGCCAGCACCTGTTATTTTTTGACTTTTTAATAACAGCCATTCTGACTGGTGTGAAATGCTATCTTATTATGGTTTTGATTTGCATTTCTCTAATAATCAGTGATGTGCTTTTTCTCATATGATTGTTGGCCACATGTATGTCTTATTTTGAAAAGTGTCAGCTCACGTCCTTTGCCCAGTTTTAAATGGGGTTATTGGGTTTTTTCTTATAAATTTGTTTAAGTTTCTTATAGATGCTAATATTAGACTTTTGTCAGGTGCACAGTTAGCAAAAATTTTCTTCAATTCTGTGTTTGTCTGTTACTCTGTTGATAGTTTCTTTTGCTGTGCAGAAGTTCTTTAGTTTAATTAGATCCCATTTGTCAATTTTTGCTTTAGTTACAATTGCTTTTGGCATCTTCATCATAAAATATTTGCTTGTGCCTACATCCTGAATAGTATTGCCTAGGTTGTATTGCCAGGGTTTTTATAGTTTTGGGTTTTACATTTAAGTCTTTAATGCATCTTGAGTTAATTTTTGTATTTGTTGTAAGGAAAGTGTCCAGTTTCAGTCTTCCGCATATGGCTAGCCAGTTCTCCCAGCACCATTTATTGAATTCCCCATTGCTTGTTTTTGCCTGGTTTGTCAAAGATCAGATAGTAGGTTTCTGGTCTTATTTCTGGGTTCTCTACGCTGTTCTTTTGGTTGAGATGTCTGTTTTTGTACCAGTATCATGCTGTTTCAGTTACTGTACCCTGTAGTATAGTTTGAAGTTGGTAGCCTGATGCCTCTAGGTTTGTTCTTTTTGCTTATGATTGCCATGGCTATTTGGGCTCTTTTTTGGTTTGACATTAATTTAAAAATAGTTTTTCTAGTTCTGTGAAGAATTTCAATGGTAGTTTAATAGGAATAGCATTGAATCTATAAACAGCATTGGGCAGTATGGCCATTTTAACAATATTGATTCTTCCTATCCATGAGCATGGAATATTTTTCCATTTGTTTACGTCCTCTCTGATTTCTTTGAGTAGTGTTTTGTAGTTCACCTGGTAGAGATCTTTCACCTCCATAGTTATCTGTATTTGTAGGTTTTTATTCTTTCTGTGGCAATTTTGTGTGGGAGTTTATTCTTGATTTGGCTCCTGGTTTGACTGTTGTTTGTATATAGGAATCCTAGTCATTTTTTTGCACATTGATTTTGTGTGCTGAGACTGCTGAAGTTGTTATCCTCTTAAGAAACTTTTGGGCTGAGACTATGGGGTTTTCTAGATGCAGAATCATGTTGTCTACAAACAGGGATAGTTTGACTTCCTCTCTTTCTATTGGGATGCGCTTTATTTCTTTCTCTTGCCTGATTGCCCTGGCCAAGACTTCCAATGCTATATTGAATAGAACTGGTGAGACAGGGCATCCTTGTCTTGTACCAGTTTTCAAGGGGAATGCTTCCAGCTTTGTTGCAGGATCTTTTGAGTAGGCCTAGCAGATGTGTTTGGGAGCTATCCACTGGGTGATGTAAGGGGAAGTGGTATTCATTGGCTCCCACCCCACAGTGGTCAAGGGTGAGCTCATGGGTATTAGATCCCGAGTACTTTTGGATTGTGCAAGTGTGAGTGATGTGGACTCCCACAAACATCCAAAGCTGACTGTCAGAAAGTTGAGGTGAATTATGCCAGCTTGCACCTGCTAAAGCTGGTCAAAACTTCATAGAACTGGTTGTCACAGCTCTTATTAGATAAGAGGGTTGAAAGGATTTAAAGTTTGCCCAAGAATTTTCTGGTATATTGAAAAATATAACAGAAACTAAAACAATCAGAGGATTTCCACAGTGAGTATATTCAGTACCCAAACCAATATTGGATATCCAAAGGAGGATCTTTAACGAATAGAAAGCTTGGGAAATTGATTTGGAATAAAAAGAACAGGTCAACTCTTTCTGGCAATGTGAACTTGGACAAGTTACTTTCAGTTTTGCTGAGCTTCAGTGTCCTGATCTTCAAAAACAGGGATAAATAATATCCTCCCCATGGGATTCTTCGGTGCTAAATGAGATAGCGCATGTCATAGCATGGTTAGGATTTTGAAAAACGGGGACTCATCATGATAATTATTAGCAATCGATCAGAGACAGCACACAAGGCACTGTGGAGGGGCCCCTCCATTGTTAGGGGCTGAAGATTTCAGTTGACCAGGACTGCAGGAGAGAAAGAGAACAAAGGTGGTAACAGCTGGTGGGAGCTGGTGGGAGCTAGTGGAAGCGATTTTTCTGAACCCTGGGGGACTATAGATTGTGCAGAACAATGAAAGCCAAGTTGGGGGTTGGGAGTCAGAGATTACACTGAGGCCACAGGTCAAGTGTGGTTACCTCTAGTCAAAAGCTAGGGAATAGAAACCTCAGAAGCTGGAGGTTAAATCCCTGCCAAGGGTCAAAGGCAGTCGAATGGTCATGCCAGTAGACGCACAGCTCCATTAGAGGCCTTCCTTGTCAGGAAGCTTATTGTGGATTCCCGGCTTCCCTGAAACAATAGCTGATTTCCTAGGGGAGGTTAGCCAGGTATCTGAGAGATCAAAGATGCGCAGCCTTGCAAATGATCATGCAGCAGTTAACAGAAAAGTTCTAACTGAAATGTCTTTATCATGTACTTATACCGGGAGGACATGTGCTGTTCTCAAGGATGCATACTACTTTGAGGAGTTCTTGTTTACAATGTGCAACTTCAAGGGATGACCAATTTTTCTGATTTTGTTTGACTTTCTTGCATCTTTCTTCCCTGGTCCTGTAAGTTGGTATTATGGTGTTGGTATTATGATCAGAAATCTCTTGAAATAAGCTCCCTTAGCCTCATACTTCTAAATGCCTTATGTCTTTTTTTTTTTTCAGGGTCTTACTTCATTGCCCAGGCTAGAGTGCAGTGTTGCGATCATGTCTCACTGCAGCCTCAACCTCCTTGGCTCAGGTGATCCTCCCATCTCAGCCACTCAAGTAGCTGGGACTACAGGTGCATACTACCATGCCTGGCTAATTTTTTTGCATTTTTTGTAAAGATGAGGTTTCACTATGTTGCCCAGGCTGATCTTGAATTCCTGAGCTCAAGCAATCCACCTGCCTCAACCTCTTTAAGTGTTGGGATTACAGGCATGAGTCACCATGTCCAGCCTGTGTTATGTCTTAAAATGTTTTATATTGTTCCACCCTTTACTGATTCCAAACATCCATTCACTTATCCACTCATTCAACCATTCAAAGATGAAATTATTTAATCAGTTAATGAGAAAATATTGAGTATGTATCTCCTACATTACTGCCTCAAGGGATTGTCAGGGTAAACTGAGATAAAACACATAGGATATCTGGCAAATAGTACACACTCACTACAGGCTTAGTGCTGGCTTATGTACTTGTCTTTTATCATATGCTATACATCTTATAAAATGTTCCATGCTTTTATTTCTGTATTAGACTAAAAGTTTATATGTGACATATAAGGAGATAGGTGTGTTGTGATATCCCATTGAGGTCTTGATTTCATTTAAAGGCTAATGGTGTTGAAGATCTCATCATGTGCTTAATTTCTATCTGTGTATCTTCTTAGTAAGGTGTCTCTTCATATCTTTTGCCAATTTCCTAATTAGATTGTTTGTCTTTTACTGTTAAGCTTTGACAGTTCTTTATTCCACATATTAATCTTTTGTTGGCTACGTGTTTTGCAACTATTTTCTTCAAGTTTGTAGTTAGTTTTTTCATCCTCTTAGCAGAGTCGTTCACAGAAAAATAAAGGCTTAATTTTGAGTAGGTCTAATTAAATCTAATTTACCTATTTTTTCCTTTCATGGACTTTGCTTTTGACATCAAGTCTAAGACTTGACTTTTTGTGTGTTTTACATTTAAGTCCATTATCCATTTTGAGTTAGTTCTTATATAAGGTGTGAGTTAGGTCAAGATTGAATTTCTGCTCATGAAAGCCCAATTGCTCCAGCACCATTTGTTGGAAATGCTATTTTTCCATCATTAAATTGCTTTTTCACCTTTGTCAAAAATCAATCAGGCATATTTGTGTGGGTCTATTTTTTGATTCTCTAGTCTGTTCCATTGATCTATGTGTTTGCCCTTTGCTAGTACCAAACAGTCTTAATTACGGTAGCTTTATAGTAAGTCTTAAAATCAGGGAGTTGATTTCTCCCACTTTATTTTTCTTTTTCAAAATTGGTTTAGCTATTTTAATTCCTGTGTTTTTTCATCTACATTTTAGAAATAGTCTTGTCTCCATCTACAAAACTCTTGCTGGGATTTTTGATAGGAATTGCATTAAACCTCTATATCAATTTGAAGAGAACTGATATCTTGACTATGTCAAATATTTCAATGCATAAATATGGTATGTCTCTGCATTTAATTAGTTCTTCTTTGATTTCTTTCATCAGCATTTTGTATTTTTCAACACATAACTTCTGTATACATAAGTAAATTTATTTATTTATTTATTTATTTATTTATTTATTTTTGAGAAGGAGTCTCACTCTGTCGCCCAGGCTGGAGTGCAGTGGCGCGATCTCGGTTCACTGCAAGCTCCGCCTCCCGGGTTCACACCATTCTCCTGCTTCAGCCTCCTGAGTAGCTGGGACTACAGGTGGCACCCGCAACGGCGCCTGGCTAATTTTTTGTATTTTTAGTAGAGACAGGGTTTCACCGTGTAAGCCAGGACGGTCTCGATCTCCTGACCTCGTGATCCTCCAGCCTCAGCCTCCCAAAGTGCTGGGATTACAGGCGTGAGCCACTGCGCATATTTTTTGGTTGATTGTAAATGGTGTTGTATTTTGAATTTTGGTATTCATGTGTTCACTGTTACATGTAGAAATACAACTAATATTTTTCATGTGTGCTTTTTTGTATTCTGCAACCTTGCTAAACTTACTTATTGGTTCTAGTAGAATCTTTCATTGTTTTGTTTGTTTGTTTATTTGCTTAGATTCCATGGCATTTTCTACACAGGAAATCATGTCACCTGGAAATAGGGGAAGTGTTATTTCTTCCTTTCTGAGCTGTATGTCCTTCATTACCTGTTTAAAATATAACTATTTTAAATATTTCATCAGTATACATTTAGAACACATAAGACACTGTTACAATTTTTGCTTCCACCAGCAAACAAGATTTAGAAGACTCAAGAAAAGAAGCAATCCATTGTCTTTAACCATATTTTTGCTCACTGCACACATTTTATGAATAAATATTTCTCATGTTTTCTCTTTCTTCCTAACATTCTAAGGTCCATATTTTATTACTACGTTTCTGGTTAAAGAACTTCCTTTTACCATTCTTTTAGAGAAGGCCTGCTGGTAAAAAAAAAAAAAATTCTCTTAGTTTTCCAGTTTTCCTTTATCTGAGAATATCTTGATTTCCCTTTCATTTCTAAAGATATTTTCACTAGATACAGAATTGACAGTTCTTTTCTTTCAGCACTTGAAAGATGTTGTACCACTTCCTTCTGTCATGCTTTCTGATAAGAACTCCACTGTCATTTGAGTTGTTTTTCTTCCTTAGGTAAGTTGTTGTTTCTCTGTCACTGCTTTCAAGACTTCTTCCTCGTCTTTAATATTTGGAAGTTTGATTATGATGTGCCTTAGATATAGATTTCTTTGGGTGTATCCTATTTGGGGTTAACCCAACTTCTTGATTCTATAGGTTATATTTTTTGCCAAAGTTTGGAAGTTTTTGGCCATTATATCTGGTACTTTTGCAGCCCCAAACTCTTTCTCCTCTTCTTCTAGCACCCCAATGACACAAATGTTAGATCTTCTGGTATAGTGCCACATGTTCCTGAGGCTCTGTTTATTTTGTTTCCAATCTATTATATCTTTGTTCTTTATGAGTTTATTTCTTTCATTTTTAAAAGGAGAGATGTATATACAAAAGTCAAAACATAACATATTTCAGATGTTATTCATATTCATTCTTTCTGATGAATGAGATGAGTAAGCATTTCCTTTTAGAACACAACATCTATGAATTTCAGCCCAGGACTTCAGCCCAAACACAGACCAATCAGTTGAAAGCGGTTGGTATAGTGAGGATCCAGGTGCCCCAGAGAAAAACAACAATATATTCTTTATCTTATTTAATCCACACCACAGAGAAGGTACTACTAGCATTACCATTTTACAAATGAAGAAGATGAGGCTTAAAGAGAGGCAGAGTAACTTGCTAGAATCACAGCCAATTAATGGCAGAGCTAGAATAGAAACCATGGGGCACCTTTGAGATTATGCCTCATAGACTTCCAACTACAGGATGCATGATTGATTAAGGGACTCAGCTACTGCTCACTGAAACCCATTGCTGGGAATATTATGATAAGTTCATTCATTGATAATGCAGGGTCCTCTGATAGCTAACTTTGTTTTAAGAACTCCTCAAGATCCTTGCCAAATCTCTCCTGGACTTTACTATAGTCTAGGACACTTCAACCCAACCTTCCCTCCCTCCCTCCTTCACCTGCAGTCAGATATGCATCACTGATGATGACTCCCCCAGCCTTTTCCAGCTTCCTCTCGCATTTTCTCCAACACTGGCATTTTCCCTGAAAAAAAAAAAAAATTCCTTGTATGTTTTATCCCATCTTATCATCTGTTTCGTGGAGGACCCAATTAATACAATCAGGTAATTCGATGTAAGAGCCCAAGCTATTGAACACCACTACGAACGTGGGAAAAAGAGAAAAAGCGTTTCTGTGGGATTATTTGACATTTCACGGAGAGGAACAAAGAAAATATGTGGGAAGATGTTATAATTTCTTAAATGAAATGCAAGTGCAAGTTGTCATTAGTTAAAATTCATAAAGCATGGTTTGCCCTGGGTTCTGCCTGTGTTCTGCCACTGGCCAAGGTGTGGATCATTTCTAATTTATCATTTAGTCTAATGATGGCCTTCTTGTGAGAAGTGCAGGCTTATCATTTTAATTTTTATAATACTTAATATAGCACATGATTTTATCAGGCATGTTGGTAACATTACAACTCTAAGTTGTTTTTTATCCAAATAAACTGAAATTTGGCAACAAGTTTGTAGAAATTGATGTAATTTGCACCCCAGCAATTATCCCATTCATCACCATTCCAATTTTCTAAATTATCTTTAAACAAGGGTGTGGTGAGTTCCTGGAGAACTGATAATAAAGTACACAACCCGTCCTACTTGTCCTACCTCAGCAGTTATTGAAGGCTCACCTGTTATCATCTTGGTCTCCTCAACTGGAAAGCAAGACTGAGTGTGAGAAGCTCTTGTTCGCTTAGGCCACACTGTCTCATCTGAATGAATCACTTAGCTATGCTGAATAACTAATGGAAAATGATTCTGTTATTGTTGTTAAATGGATTCCTGACATAGTGTCAGAATAAACTGAAGTTTACCAAAATGCCAAGAATATTAAATAGGATATTTCAGAGTGTATTGAAATAAGATGCAAAACATGGAAAGATAAGCTGATTACTTGGAGTACATAACACATTGTTCATCTGTGACAAAAACAAGTAAAAGTCATTCATTCCTATATGATTTCCTTTTTACCATCAAAAACACTAAACGGGAAAATATAAAAAATAGGAGGTCAGTTTAAAGAGGGAGTGAAAGCTAGAGATAGATGTGCAGATAAGGAAGTACATGACCATTTTATGAGCTTAAATCTGGATGAATTACATTCCAAGATAGTAATAATCATGGCAAATATTGACTATCAGATGCAAGGGCTTTAAGTGCCATATATATATATGTATATATATTAGGAAAAAAAAACCTAGAAGGTAGATTCTATTATCCGCATTTTTCAGATGAAAAAACTGAGACCCAGGCAGTTAAATAGCTTGCCCATGGCAGGGCTGGGATTTGAGCCCAGACAGTCTGACTCTGGAGCCTTTTAGCCAGTGGATGGCCACAGGTCAGCAGCATTGTTATTACCTGGATGCATGTTGGAATTGTGGAATCTTGGCCTATGGAATCAGAAGCTGCATTTTAATAAGATCTCCAGGTGATTCTTATGTATACTGTGGTTTAAGAAGCACCGTCCTGGAGCCCATACACTGACCCGCAATCATACGCTTTGCCACCTCCCTCACACTAGAGAACAGTGAATGTGAGTGCAGGTCCCCGCATATAACCTTTTGGGAATTATCAAGTATGAGGGGGTAGAAGGAAATCGGTGACAGACAAAAAACAGGATTTTCAACAGGTTGTCCTCATGTTTAAAGGTGGAGGAATCAACAGGCTAAAAACCAGTGTAACTGATATAAACTCATGGCAAGCCCCAGGTTAGAAAATTCCAAAATGATCACAAAGAACCAAAGTGGGTTCATTAAGAAAGCATTCTATTCTTTGGGAGGCCGAGGCGGGCAGATCACGAGGTCAGAAGTTCGCGACCAGTCTGGCCAACATAGTGAAACCCCATTTCTACTAAAAATACAAAAAATTAGCCGGATGTGGTAGTGTGCGCCTGTAATTCTCACTACTCAGGAGGCTGAGGCGGGAGAATCACATGAACCTGGGAGGCAGAGGTTGCAATGAGCTGAGATTATGCCAAAAAAAAAAGCATTCTATAAAATTAACCTGATTTCTTTTTTGGACTGTCACATATATATCAGGAAATGATCACAGTTATGTCACACATGGATATTAGCATCAATAATCAAATTTGGTAAAGTCTTTCATGATGCACTTGTGGATAATATAGACCCATGGGGAGGACTGGTAGCTAATGGAATAATTCTATCCAAAGGAGGCTGGTTAATGAATTATTGCAAACAAGCAAAATGGTTCTATATTCTTTCATTTATTCAAAAATGTTTATCGAGGACTTCTTATAATCCAAGTACTCTTCTCGGTGCTGGAGATACAGTGACAAACAAGATAATATTTTGCTCTCATGAAATTTCACAACTAAACAAATAAATATAATTACAGATGTTAAATAAAAATAAGCATGCACATTATCTAGGGTGGGAAGGGAAGCCTGTCTGAGGTGTTGACATTGACCAGAGACCTGACTATTAAGACAGAAGCAACCATGAAGGGATCTGATGTAAGAGCATTCTAGACCAAGGAACTAGCAGGTATATGAAGACCTGAGGCTGGAAATATGAGGTTGACATGTTGGCAGAACAGTAAAGAGGCAGATGAAGTCCAGGAGGCCAGGTCAGTGCAGTATTGAAGGCTATAGTGAATGCAGGGGCATTCAACAGAGAATTTTAATTTGGAGCATGATGTGACCTGATTTTTTTGTATTAATTCTGTGCCTATGTAGTCACTGATTTGTTATTTTAAAAGATCATAGACTGCTATGTGGCTAAATCAAGGATAATGGGAGGTGGGAGAAAGCTGGATCTAAGCTTGATTCAGTTCTAATCATTTTAACCTGAAATTCAGATAAGAACTCTGCAGGGATATTGGATTTAATGATTAAATTAGTACATACAGCTTAGTTAAGGTCTTCTATGGAAGATTTAAGATTTATAATGGAAGAGAAGTCTGGAAGTAATGCCCCAAATTAGTGGATGAAATGTAAAAGGATATAAACATAAAGTTTTGAGCTTAGGCTTAAAAAAAAGTCTCATGAGTCCAGTATGAGTAGACAGAATCTGGTTTGGCCGGATTTACAGGAAAAAGACAGGCATTGGTTAACTATTGACCAGTTTGAGACAACATTTAATTGTTTTCAAAATTCTAATAGAGTTTTGGGCTGCATAATAAGATGAAAACAATGATTCTTAAAGTTGACTTCATATCAGAATCACTTGGAAAATGAAGCACACACATGAATGCACACAATTTTTTCTACAATTTTTTCCGGCATTATCCCAGATATATCTTTAGGAGTGGGGCCCAGGAGTCTCCATTTTTAAAAAGGTTAGGTCCATGAACCACATTTGGGAATCACTGTTACTGAGTTTCTAGTATAATAAATAATATTTGCACTACAATCTCAGCTCATTAATCCACACTGGGCTTTGGGTTCAGTTTAGGGACCATGGATATAGAATGACTAAAAGGTAGCAGGATTTCTTAGACAAAATAGTGGCAAGTCCCTTTAAGGTGTAGTGTATAAAATCATTTTTTAATTCCTTCTTTGTTTCTCTCTTATTCCCTTTCTGGAAAATTCTTCTATTTTTACAGTGATGGAGAGCAAATAAGTAAGTAGCTTATGTTTCACTATTTATATAGCTACTTTCTTATGTTTTACCATATAGAATACATAGTTAATTTTATATATTCTTAAACTTTTGACAGTTAGTTGTTATATTTTCTAGAATTAAACACCCCCTTTCTTGCCCCAGGAACATAATGGAAAGGAACATTGCCTAGCATAAGTCTGTGTGCATGCTGTAAGAGGGATATATTGAGGAATCAGAATAGTTTTAATGAAAAAAAAAAATAGCAAGGAGTAGGCAAACCACATTACATGAATACTGGGAAGAATTGGGGTGGTTAAATTGAAAAGGTAACTTTTTAAAACTGGTGAGCTAGGTGTAAGAACTAATCATGTGAGCCTCAGAAAACAGGATTAAAATCATTTCAGATGAGGAAGAGCTTTCTAATAACTATTAATATCTAAAAATCGAGTGAATTACCTCTGAAAGAAAGGAGTTCTTCATGCCTGAAGAGATCAACAGAAGATACTAAGAGGGGCCATCTACGTTGAATGAGGATATTGACCAGGTGTTTGCTAAGATTCCTTCCAGCTCTGATAGTTTGTGATTTCATTTTACCACTTCCATTGAGTTGATCCAAATGATCTGCCATCATACCCTGTTTCCAAAGGAATACAATCATGGACTTAATCTAATTAAGGCAAGCTGTAGCTATAGTACAGCACTGTAGATCAATAGAAGGATTATCTTTAAACTACAGCCATCTTCCCATAGCATTCAGTATAAATCCTTACATGTTTTTAAAGGGCTCTGACCTACATAAGAGAGGAGCTTATTGTCGAGACAGTTGACACCCCAACCAAATGGAAAGAAGTAGATTTAGGCTACCTCTGCTAAGGCAAAAATACATAATATAAAAATCATTCTAATTGGCTTTCAATATATTTGTAATTCACTCAGACCGACCTAACATTTTCTTTTCAATCACTGTTTTGGTTACATAGAAATGAAATTTCAAATCACTCTTCTACAGAAAATCAAGGTGCTTAAGCCTTCTGGTATAATGTGGAACTCATTAGAATTTTATACTTAGATTGGAATTGACAAGTTTTACATTTTTAAATTTTATTTATTTATTTTGAAACAGAGTCTCTTTCTGTCACCTAGGCCAGAGTATAGTGGTGCAATCTTGGCTGACTGCAACCTCTGCCTCCTGGGGTCAAGCGATTCTCATGCCTCAGCCTCCCGAGTAGCTGGGACTACAGAAACGCACTATCACTCCCAGCTAATTTTTGTGTGATTTTTGTAGAGATGGGGTTTCACTGTGTTGGCCAGGCTGGTCTCAAATTCCTGACCTCAAGTGATCCACCCATTTCAGCCTCCCAAAGTGCTGGAATTACAGGCATGAGCCACTGTGCCCGGCCAGGTTTTAGATTTTTTAAAAAACATCTATGCTTATGAAACTTAAAAATGTATATCTTATTTGTTTGGATGATCTAATAAACCAAAATACTTGCTTCTAAAATAATACTATGATTTGACTATATATTATATGCCCCTCTACATATCTGTGATCATAGATTTATCACCATTTCATAATTAAAGAAATTGATGCATAAAAGGATCCCAGATTTCAATGGAAGTCTTGCAGCAAATAAGTTAGAAAAAAGGAATTAGTCTACTTGATGTGGGACCCTGTCTCGTTGTCTGGATTATGATTTTTCCCTCAATTCTCAAGTCCTCAACTCAGGGATTTGGGCAGGTTCCCAGGAATGACTGCTATCGGGGGCCACTGTTACAGATAGGGATGTGTCATACCCCTTGGCATGGTGGGGTGTATAAAACTGGAGAAATGATGCATCTTAAGCAACCATCCTTGTGCTCTTACTCGAGATACTAAGATAAAGCAGCACCGATTGGTTTTCTTTTAAAGACGTTGTGGCAGACACTCGCAATGCACCCTCAAAATCATCTGCCCATCCTCAGTGTTAGCAGAACCTTGTTCAGGAGACAACACAGCCAGCTTAAAATGCTGGTGATTTTTGCCAGCTACTGGCTTCCCTGACTTTTCTTTAGAGGTAACCATGTGACACAGCGAAACTCCTGGGAAATGTTGTGTTTCATCACAGGAAGAGAGATGCTTTGTACTCTGTCATGTGAGAGGCAATGCTTAGGATTCCTCAGTCATCCTGCAACCATGAGAGTTAGGCCAAAAAGTCTCAACAATGCCAATCCAAAGTCACTGGAAATAACCAAGGAACTACCAGCCCTGGACTTATTTTTAAGTGAGAAAATGAATGGTTTGCATGTTTTAGCCCAACGTAAGTTGTGCCTTCTGGGCCAGGTCCTGTGGCTCGTGCCTGTAATGCTTGCACTTTGAGAGACCAAAGCAGGAGGATTGCTTGAGCCTAGGAATTCAAGACCAGTCTGGGCAATACAGTGAGGCCTCACCTCTACAAAAAAAAATTTTTAAATAAATAGCTGAGCATGGTGGCATGCACCTGTAATACCAGCTACTTGGGAGGCTGAGATGGGATGATCACTTGAGCCTGGGAGGCAGAGGCTGCAGTGAGCTGAGATCGTGCCATTGTACTCCAGCCTGGGTGACAGAGTAAGACTGTCTAAAAAAAAGTATGCATTCTGTAACTTTCAGCCAAACATATTACAATTTATAAGCCAATTAGCATTAGCCATTCAAAATCTTTTGCTTGAAATGCTACTTGGATTAATTGTCAGAATAGCACAGCAGTTAAAAATCGGGAATCCAGGTTATACTGTGAGGGTTTAAAGTCAGTGCTACCTCTTAACCTTGCAATCATTAGCAATGTGATTAAACTCTCTGTGCCTTTGATTCCTTATCTATAAAATGAGAACAATAATAGTCACTACCCACACAGTTGTCACAAGGATTAAATTAGCACATGTGAGGCATTTTGAAAAGTGACTGGGATATAGTAAGTGCTCAGTAAATGTTAACTATTGTTATTACACTAATGATGCTGTCATTGCTGAAAACTCCTGTGGAATTTTTCATTTGAAATTGCTATTGGAAACTGCCCGAGGATCACACAAGGAAATCATCAAACTCTTTGTTGGTAGCTGTATCTATTTTTTAAAATTACTAGACATTTCTTTTAGAGCAGCTTTAGGTTTACAGAAAAATTGAGCAGAATGTACAAAGAGTTTCCATATATACCTTCTTCTCTAGCCCCAGTTGCCCCTATTATTAACGTCTTGATTTGGTGTAGTACAAATGTTACAATTGATGAACGAATATTGGTCCATTATTATTAACCAAGGTTCATAGTTTTTGTTGTTGTTGTTGTGTTGTTGTTTTGAGATGGGATCTCACTCTGTTGGCCAGGCTGGAGTGCAGTGGTGCAATCTTGGCTCGCTGCAACTTCTACCTCCTGGGTTCAAGCAATTCTCCTGCCTCAGACTCCCGAGTAGCTGAAATTACAGGAATGCACCACCACGCCTGGCTAGTTTTGTATTTTCAGTAGCAATGGGGTTTCGTCATGTTGGCCAGGCTGGTTCCAAACTCCTGACCTCAAGTAATCCACCTGACTTGGCCTCCCAAGCTGTTGGGATTACAGGCCTGAGCCACTGTGCCCAGCCTAAAGTTTATATTTTACATTTGGGTTTACTCTTTGTGTTGTACAGTTTCATGGGTTTGGACAAATGCAGAATGTCATGCATTCAACATTACAGTCCCATACAAGACAGTTTTGCCACTCTAAAAATCCCGTCTGCCACCTACTCATCCCTTTCCTGTTTATTATTCCAGCCCTGGCAACCACTGATCTTTTTACTGTCTCTATAGTTTTGTCTTTTCTGGAATGTCATATAGTTAGAATCACACAGTATGTAGCCTTTTTAGACAGCCTTTTTCACTTAGCAATATGCATTTAAGCTTACTCTATGCTTTTTCGTGGCTTGAGAGCTCATTTCTTTTAGTCACTGAATAGTATTTCATTCTATAGATGTACAATTTTGTTTATCCAGCTGTATCTATTTTTAATCTAAAGTGGTATTAACAAGTTTCATTGCTCATCTTTACCAAAAACCTAATTTTGGTTTCCTTTTAAGGGTTGCCAAAAAATTAAATCCATCTTCTTAAGGCCACATATTAATCATTGGCTATTCAAAAGCATGTGCTATAAGCACTGAAGATAACAATACTTATTTAGAAATATTTTTTTTCATTTGGTTATTAGATACATTTTTTTATTTTCACTTTTCACACGTGTTTGGTGTGTAGTCTATAGAGCCTTTCGTAGATATATTTGAGCATGTCTTATAAGCCAATAATTGTGTATACATTGGGAGATAAAGGGAAAAAAATCCTTCCTACTGAGGGCTTTAGAGTACAGTGTGGGAGACAGACACGCACAGGAACATTAGGACAGATAGTGGAAGCAGGAAGCACAGAGATCTATGTGGATATATGAGAGGGTCCCTTGACAGAGACTGATGGGGCGGGGGCAGTGGGGAGTGGTAGGAATTAGCCAAAAAAAAAAAAAAAGCAAAAACTTTCCTAGCAGCAGGTGCAAAGCAATGTGAGAATGATGCAATAGAGAGGAACTTCAAGTTCAATATAGTTGAAGTACATGGACAAATGCAGGTGGAGAAAGGAGCATGTCTTAAACAGCAGTAGTTGAATTGTACTGAATCTTTACTATGTGCCAGGGACTCTTCTAAGCTCTTGCCATATCTTTGCTTTCATCTTCACAATACCCTGTGAAGTAAATACTATTATTTTATTATTTCCATTTTACAGATGAGGAAACTGAAAGATTGGGAGTTGACTTACTGAGTCTGAGCTGGAATCTCAACCCAGTCTGGTGCTAGGACACATACTCTTATCTTCTGTGCTGTAATGACTCTGAGGGATATTGTGTCATAAGGATTTTGATCCCAAAGGTAACCAGGGGAGATAGGAATAATTTTAAAACAGAAACAAAACATAATCTGTATATTTAGATCATGCTTCCAAGAAAATTTGCATCTTTAAATTCCTTTCTTTGACTACTATATCCTTTTTCTTTCTTTCTTTCTTTTTTTTTTTTTCCAGATAGAGTCTGATTCTGTTGCCCAGGTTGGAATACAGTGGTGTGATCTCGGCTCACTGCAACCTCCGCCTCCTGGTTCAAGGGATTCTCCTGCCTTAGCCTTCCGAGTAGCTGGGATTACAGGCATATACCACCACGCCTGGCTAATTTTTAATTTTATTTATTTATTTATTTATTTATTTTTAGAAGAGACAGGGTTTCACTGTGTTGGCCAGGCTGGTCTCAAACTCCTGAACTGAAGTGATCTACCCACCTCGACCTCCCAAAGTGTTGGGATTACAGGTGTGAGCCACCATATCCAGCCCTGACATACAGACAGAGACTAATATCTCAACCGCAATGATATCTTCAATAGTGTGATGTATCCAGCAGGTGGATAAAAAGATTTCATTGAGATAATGAAGTGCCAGGCATTTATTTCTAAATAAGCAAAGTAGCAGAGAATCTCTGCCTGAATCTTACATATTCTCTAGAGACTTCCTTGTGTCCCAGCAATGCCTCTGTTGGGTCTCTAACCTAATCTGTGATGCTATTTTGCTAGCTTGCTCTGGCTTGTTGAATGTGGTTGTGATTGTCTGAGGACCCCCAAAACTGCAGCCAAGAAAGTAAGGCCACAATGTCAGTCACTAGAAACATGCACCTCAGAAGATACCTGGTCCACAAGTCACTTTTCCAAGAGGTCAGTGGTTTTGGAGAAGTAGGTGTTATGGGTTATAGAGAAGATGTGGGTCTTCAAGAATAAAGATATTCGGCCGGGTGTGGTGGCTTACATCTGTAATCCCAGCACTACGGGAGGCTGAGGTGGATCACCTGAAGTCAGGAGTTCAAGACCACCCTGGCCAACGTAGTGAAGCCCCGTCTCTACTAAAATTACAAAAATTAGTTTGGTGTGGTGGCACTCGCCTGTAATCACAGCTACTTGGGAGGCTGAGGCACAAGAATTTCTTCAACCTGGGAGGCAGAGGTTGCAGTAAGCAGCCTGGGTGAAAGAGTGAGACTTTGTCAAAAAAAAAAAAAAAAAAAAGAAAAAGACAAGATATTCAAAAACCCTTGGAAGGTTTTAGATACTTTTTAAAAATGTTTAGATACATTATGGCATCTTAGTGAAGTAAAGAAATTTGCTGGTAGAATCAATATTCCATAGATGAGGGTCCAAAAATATAAAGACATAGGAATTCAGTGAAAAATAAAATCAAGCATCCATTTTAGTTTCTAGTCTAGGCACTTTAAGGGCAAAGATGAAAAAAAAGTTTTAAAGTCCAGTGAGAAAAATAAACAAAGGGGATAATAGCAGAGATATCTACATAATGTTATGGAGAATAATAGAGAGAAATGGTACTTGTTCTGTTCTGGGAGTTCACAAGAGGTTTCCTGGAAGAGATAATGCTTTAGCTGAGTATTAAAAGATGAGTCAGACATAATTAGCCTGTGAAGAAGGGTAGGATGAGCACTCCAGATTGAAGGAATAACTCCTGCAGAGGCATAGGGCTGGAAGCACACGTGGGAAATTAAGAGTATTACAAGCATTATAAAGGGAAACAGGGAGTTATCGGGAGGTAACATTGGAGATGGCAGTCAAAGAGGGGCTGGATAATTAGTTTAGTCTTTAGTTCTGTAAATGATGGGGAATTTTAAAAGGCTTTAAGCATTTTAAATAGATTATTCAAGCTGTCATGTACAGTCTTAACTAGTTAAGGCAGAAGGTAGAAGGACTAGTTATGGGCAAAGCAGGATGACTCTAAGAGCTTGGATTATGGTAATAGCAGTGGGTAGAAATGAAAGGAAACAGATATATTTAAAGAAAAACTAATTAGAATGTAAAATCAGCACAACATGGTGATAGATTGGATATGTGTGAGGGTGGGTGGAGATGAAAAAGTAAAAGGTAACCAGTTCCAGTGACTGGTGAAAGTAGCACCACTAACCAAGCTAGAAAATCAAAGAGAAGAGCAAGTTGTAGGCTAAGATGTTGACTTCAGTTTGGGGCATGTTGTCTGAGGTGTCCACCATACATTCAGATTGAGAAGTCTAGGCTGAGGCTCAGAAGAGAGCTTGGGGCTACAGATAGACATTTGGAGTTCATCAGACTACAGCGGGTAGTTGAAATTCTGAAACTGGGGACGGTTACCCGGGGACAACAGGAAGAAGCATGGCAAGATTAGCTGGTCCAAATTTTCCAAATGGATGTCTGGTGACAAGTTAGGGCAAAATCCAGGTGGCTTCAAGCTAATTGGGTCTGGATATGAGAGACTGACATAACATGCTCTGCTCAGGGGTTTGGGAAATTGGTTTAGAGACATAGCAAGTTGCTCCAGCAATAAGGAAAATAAATCAAAGGACCTAATCCAAAAGCCTATAGCTGGTTATTTGAGGAAATCCCCACACTCTATCTCTCAGGAATATAGGTGATTTACACCCTACAGGATGTTTAACTTTAATTTGTTCTTGCTTCATTGAAGTTACAGTGAGATAGATGTGAATGTACAAGACCGTGCCCCTTCTCAATGGCGAATGATTTTTCAAGGACAGAATCCGACAACTTTCCGATAGTAAGTTCAGAAGCCTCTGCTGACCCTGTTAGGAAACACTTGCTAGGGGCAAAGTAGTTGCTTCTGTTGCTTGTTTCAAGCCCTTAAACATGTGCAGATTATCCCAAAGGCCACTGGGCAAATGCTGTCTTGCCCTTAGGAGTCGCCCAACCCTGGAGAAGCATCACTTGGGAGACATTAATTCCCTGAGTTTGTCCGCATACAACAGCTTGTGAGGGCTCCTGAGGAAATAGAGATGATTAAAGAAATTATCATCGGATGGCACGCAGGTCTGTCTTTCCCACGTCCTATGACTTTTGCTACAAAGCAGATGGTGCTGTGGCACTTGTTAGAAGCCTGGGCCTAATTCAAGAGCATATCTTTGCTTTCACTAAAGCTACTGAATTTGAGGGGACCTGGGGAGAATTAATATACCTCAATATTCCTCTAACATCTTTTCCCTGTGTGATATATCCATTCTCACCTGCTGCTTTCATATTGTATTCCTTTCATCCCTCTGTCTCATATTGAAAGCTTGCTGTGCTGGAATGCTGCCTCTATCATTCTTAACAGGCTGCACACACCCTCAGAGTATGGCAAATGACAATGCCCTTCTAGTGGAAATCTTTTCCCAGGGCCTCTTTCCCAAATGCTCCAGGCCCGCAGGGGTTAACTAGAGTCCCACCCATAAGCCCATCTCTGGGAAGCTGGCCTGCTTCTACTTGCCTGGCTGGGAACTTCTGCAGCCTATTTCAACACCTTCTTGAGTTGAGCAGGGGAGCTGTGGGACAAGGGTGAGAGCCATTGCTAGCGAGAAAAAGCAAGAGTAGCAATTAGATAGTGAAACTGAACAGTGCCCTTTAATAAATAATTCACCTCACTTTCCAATCATATCTACACTGTGCCTCTCCTCCAAACCCACTTACAGATCCTCTTCTGCCCTTGGAGTTATTATTGCCCTCAATTCAAGTGTCTGAAAGCATGCCTGATGAAAGGCAATGTTCCATTCCTGGCTAGCTGCCACTGGCCACACCCTACAAAGAATCCCAACAGCCCAGTTCGAAGACTTGTCATTAGGTAAGAATCCATTTAGCATCTTTATGTGTGGTTTGCAAGTTATTTATACCTTGTTAGTCTAGATTACAGATAGAAGATAGATTGATAGACAGATAGATAGTGTGATTTTTAATTTTACATGTCAATTTGGCTATACCATAGTGCTCAGAATAATGAAACATCATTCTGAATGTCTTTAGGAAGGTGCTTTTTGGATGACATTAAAATCTAAAATGGTAGACTTTGAGAACAGCTTATTAAACTTTATAATGTGGGTGTGCCTCACTCAATCAGTCGAAGGGTTGAATAGAACAAAGACTGATCTCCATCAAGTAAGACGGAATTCTGTCAGTACACAGCCTTTGGATTCCAACTGCAACTCTTCCCTGAGTCTCTAGCCTGCTGGCCTCCCCCATCAGATTGTGGACTTGCCAAGCCTCCACAATCATGTGAGCCAATTCCTTAAAATAAATCTCTCTCTCTCTCTCTCCATACAGATAGATAAAAACAATCATCTATCCATCTGTGTATCTACATATGTATGTGTGTATCCATCTATCTATCAATCTATCTATATATCCATCCATCCATCCACCCGTCTATCCATCCATCCATCCATTCATCTACCTGCACTAGGATTATCCAGAAACATAACCAAGAGGATGTGTCTGTATTGATGGATATACACACATTTAAAGGTTAAATACATCACTGTTTTCTGGCCAGTTCTTATGAGAACACACTCAAGTGCCTGGACTGTTCCAGCCCAGCTCTGTAAGGCAGTCCCTTCCGTCCCTTCACTGAGGAATATGAGCCCCCTCTCTCTTCAGAGGAAATTCCCTCCCTGCCTTTCTGAAACACAACAGGCTCACTTTAACCATTTGCCTTTTTTGGCCTCCCCATATCTGTGCGAATAGTTATTATTCATCTGCTGGACCTTTCACAGAATGCTGGTTGTAAATAGCACTCATCATCCTCCTATCACCACACTGGTAATGAAGAGAAATGTGCTGGTAATGAGGAGAGCGGCCGCCATTATAGTAATGAAGAAAAATGGGCAGAAATGCCAGAGGAAGGCACCTCCACTATTTCCTGGTGTAACTGGCATGAAGTAATTTTTTTTTTTCATACTTCCTGCCTTCATCTTCACAAACCACTTCCAAATCCCTTACATTCATCCCAAAATAGAAAATTGAACTAGTGTAATAAATTAAAAAGGCAAAAGAGTTTAGCTTTGTGGTCCTAATCTGGAAAGAAAGAAATAAGAATGGTGACGGAATTAATAAAAAGGATAATCATTTGGGGGATTATTCTTTTTTGTTGTTATTTTTGTCATTACAGACTAAGCCTTCTGTCAACTCCATATAAAGACAGACTCCAGCAGGAATAACTGAATATGCTTTAAATACATATGCCACAGCCACTACCACTACTGAAATAGCACCCACTACATGCAGGAGAATAACACACGAGGCAGGTCTATTCTCACTCCTGCTGCTAGGAAACCCAGGCCTAAGAGCAGCGTACAAATCAGGTTTGTATCTACAATGCCTGCGTACCAAAATAAGCCTTGTTAGGGCAATATTTATAAGTCATGTCATGTTTCTGTTTTGCCCATTTTCAGCACTATACTCTGGTAGGGGTTACTTCAGGTATAGTCCCTGGAAAGACTCTTTTTATTTTATTTCATTTGAGACAGGCTCTGGCTCTGTCACCTAGGCAGGAACACAGTGGCATGATCCTGGTTCACCGCATCCTCTGCCTCCTGGGCTCGAGCCATCCTCCAACCTCAGCCTCCCAAGTAGCTGGGACGACAGGCGCATGCCACCACACCCAGTTAATTTTTTAATATTTAGTAAAGACATGGTTTTACCATGTTACCCAGGCTGGTCTCGAACTCCTGGGCACAAGCAATCCACCCACCTTAGCCTCCCAAAATGCTGGGATTACAAGCATGAGCCATCATGCCCAGCTGAAAGATTCTTAAACTCAGGATTTTATAAATTCACCAAGAGAATTAATAATGACTGAGTCCACATTCTGAAAAGAATTTTTTGCAAATACTAAAATTAACTTAGGTATCTGCTATCATTTTAGAGATATGCCCACAAATTCTTTGGTACCTCTGTCCTACTCCGTCCCTTCAGTGTGGGCTAGACTTAGTGACTTGTTTCCAGGGAATAGATTACAGTAGAAATGATGGGATGCCGCTTCCATAGTAGGCTTAGAAATGACTGCAGAAAAAATGGAAACAACATAATACTATTTCACTGCATGTATATATCACATTTTATTTATCCATCCATCCGTGGGTAAATAAAATGTGGTATATACATGGAATGAAAAAGTATTCAGCCTTAAAAAGGTATGAAATTCTGATACATGCAACAGCGGGAATGAATCTTGAAAATTTTTTTTTAATATTTTTGTTTTAGAAGTGGGGTCTCACTATGTTGCTCAAGCTGTTCTTGAACTGCTGGACTCAAGTGATCCTCCCGCCTGAGGCTCCCAAAGTGTTAGGGTTACAGGCATGAGCCACCATACCTGGCCAACATGAATGAGTCTTGAAAACATGGTAAGTAAAATAAACCAGACAGAAAGGAACAAATATTGTATGATTTCACTTATAAAAAGCAAAAGGTACCTGGAGTAAGCAAATTCATGGAGACAGGAAGTGGAGTAGAAGATACCAGGGGCTGGAGATTTGGTGCATGGAGAGTTATTGCTGTTTAATGGGTATAGAAATTGTATTTGAGATGATTAAAAGGGTCTAGAAATAGGGAGTGGTGATAGTTGCACAACAATGTGAATGTACTTAATGCCACTGAATTGTACACTTACAACAGGTTAAAATGGTAAGTTATATATATACAATATGTGTGTGTGTGTGTGTATGATATATCTATTTACCGCAATAAAAAATTACCCGCCCTCCAAAAAAAAAAAAAAAAGATTGAAGCTTAAGCTTTTATGTTAAATCTACCCTGCTCCTTTTCTCTTGGACCACTCACTCTGAGAGAAACCAGCTACCATGTCTTCAGGCCACCCAGGCAGTTCTGTGGAGATGCCCACATGGCAAGGAACTGAGACTTTCAGACAACACCACTGAGTAACTGAGGACTCGAGTTAACTGCCTTGTGAGCTTTCTGGAGGCAGGACCTCCCAGCCCATCCAAATCAGATGATGTATCCTCAGCTGACAGCTTGTCTATAACCTCATGAGACACCCTGACCCATGACCACCTAGCTAAGTTACTCCTGGATTTCTGACTCTCAACTGTGAGATAATAGTTTGTTGTTTTAAGTCACTAAATCTTGGAATAATCAGTTACATGGCAATAGATAATCAAATACAGTATAAATAACTCTCTAAATCCAAATTCACAATAATGTTGAATAATATAAATGTATAATGTTAGATAATGATAATTATCTAAAATGGACTGCTACTCCTTTCCACAAAGCAATTGGGGGAATCTTTAGCTACTGAGGTTAAGAAAAATGTCTATGTCCTCATCCTATTTCTATCCTTTCCTTGCTTTCATTTAGTTCTCTAAAATATGGCCATCTTCTCTCAGGTTCCATATGGTTCCCTTTCCCACATTTGTTTGTGTGGGAATGGGTATTTTTATTCAACTGCAGAACATTCTTGGTATCTCTGCCTGCAGTAATTCAAAATTCATACGTCAAGTGCAGAATCTGTATTTCCACTGTATATTTTGAGCTCCAGATAGTACTTGGTTATTGCATCGACACGCACTAAATAGGAACTCCACAAATAACCCCTACTACCTGCTTCTTTTTTTTCCCCCTCTCACTCTTCCTAAATTCTGCCTATCTTTATTACAGTTATGGTAAAAGCAGTTTGTATAGATTGTATAAAGCTGTGGAGCTAGTAACAACCATAACCACAGCCATAACAATTGTACCAACCATTTCACCACTCCTCAATGTCTGATGGGTGTCTATCTACAAGCAACATATAAAAAGGAAGCCCTGGGAATCTGGTTGATCCAGGAATAGCATTACCTATATGACTTTTGTTTATTTATTTGTTTTTTGTTTTGTTTTTTGAGATAGATCTCTCTGTGTTGCCCAGGCTGTTCTCAAATGCCTGGATTTAAGTGATTCTCCTGCCTCTGCCTCCAAGTAGCTCAAATTATTGACACTTGCCCCCACTCCCAGCTCCAACTATCTGATGTTGGAAGAATCATTCTGTGATGAAAGAAAGACCCAAACAATATCACAAAACGGAGTTGAGGTGGTAAGACATGAGAAAAACAAGAGAAGACATTAGCAGAGGACAATGTTTGTAATAAAGTTCACAAAAATGGGTAAGGAACTATGTTATGAAGACAGGCATCTAAATCAATCCTCGTGGGTGCCATGGCTCCTGCCCATAATCCCAACACTTTAGGATGCCAAGGCAGGAGGATAACTTGAGCCCAGGAGTTTAAGACCAGCCTGAGCAACATAGTAAGATCCCATCTTTACAAAAAATTTAAAAACTAGCTGAGCATGGTGGTATATGCCTGTAGTCTTAGCTACCCCAGAGACTGAGGTGGGAGGATCACTTGAGTCCAGGAGTGGAGGCTGCAGTGAGCTATGATTATGCCACTGCACTTTAGCATGGGCAACAGAGGGAGACCCTGTCTCTAAAAAAATAATTAATTAAAATAGTCCATAAAACCATAAATACTGAATATGTTACAGGGCATTCCTTTGCTCAAGTTTGGGTCAGGCTTTTATTTTATATTTTATTTAGAGATGGGGTTTCACCATGTTGCCCAGGCTGGTCACGAACTCCTGGGCTCAATCAATCCTCCTGCCTCAGCCTCCCAAAGTGCTCAGATTACAGGCATGAACCACCATGCCCAGCTGGGTTTGGGTCAGATTAAGTTAGACCTCAGAAGGAATTGATACCATAGGACCTCCTATATTGTATTATGAAGTATTCCACTCTTTCTCCCTTGCAAACACCTCATGGGCATGAGAAAGTCATTAGGTGTTGGCATCCTACAGTCCTTTAAGCATTTGCAAAGCAGTGTACTGAAGTAGGAGGCAGTAGATAAGGGCCCTAAGTATCCTGCCTTCTCTAGCTCCACAAGGTGACCAGATAACCTTAGATATGCTTTTCACCTTTCAGGCCTTCCACTTTGTCTTCAGTAAAATGGGGTCATTCTACCCAAGATGTCTGAACTGGATCAAATGATCCATTGAAATTTCTTCCAACTATTAAATCTACAACTCTACAAAGTTGATTTCTGTTGCCTATAGGGTCCTGCCTAGGACAGTCCTAGGGAGCCATCCTAACATGGCCATGTGGCTAGATCAAATAATTTTTTCATCTCCACGTTGCATGTCCTCCAACCCAGAAGGGAAGCATAGTTTTTACTCTGAAAACTCAAGAATTGTGAGTTGGTTTAAGAGTAAGTAGATAGTGAGATTGTGAGCACCTATAGTCAGTGCTTTATTTCCAGAGAAATTCTTATCTTAGCAGGAAAGTGGCCCTCCAAGGGGTGGAAACCTGGCTGAACATCCCATTTAATGGGGAAGGCAAGCCTGGAAACTCTGCCTAGAGCAACAAGGGCATTCACAGGAAACTTGGTTTGGGGAATATACGTGGATGGTGTCCAGCTAAGAAGAAAGAATTTTCAGAGGCTAAACTATGTCACTTTCACTGTTTTGGCTGATTCTGATGGCAAATGAGGTTAACTGGTGCTCAGAACATCTTCTGGGAAAGTGAAATAGCAAGCAATTGCTTATTTTTATTATTTTATTTTTTTTATGAGTTTTTCCATTTCTCATTGAAAGGAAGAATTCCTGTATGGGAGTTCTTAACCAGTAAATGTGGGTAGATCTTGAAACCTGATTTGACGGTGCTCACGTCAGTGGCCTGGGGTTGATAAGTTCCCCCAGGAGGAATGGAATAATCTACTGGGAACTCCCCACCCCCATCTCTTGACCTTAAAGCTTTAAGGAAAATGAAAAGCAGCTTCTCTTTGACGAAAAGATTGGGAACCCTTGCTGTGATGTGTTACTGTTTCTTTAAAGCTTCCATGGAAATGAAAGATGTTCTCAAGCAAAGGTAGGTCAAATCTATTAAGAGAGTGGGTGAGGCGTTTCCCTCCTGAAAACTGGAGAATAGAAGAAAAGAACCTTTGCTGACAAACCAGCAGTATCTTTTTGTTGGATTTTGTTTATTTCACATTTATTTACTGAATGTTAGGGAGAAATACTTTAATTTGGGTATGAGAATAGCTAATTACTAGATGAAAAGAAGAAAGGATTTCTAAGATGGAGCCACCCCCCCAGCCCGCCTCCATAGCTTACACATTGTGTAAACTTGCCTTTGATCCCATCCCCCCTTCTTTAGCGATTCCTTCTCCATACTCTCAGCTCCTAAAGAGTCATCAGAAAGCTGAGCTCAGGGCCGGGCGTGGAGGCTCATACCTGTAATCTCAGCACTTTGGGAGGCCGAGGTAGGAGGATCAGAGGGAATCAGGAGTTCGAGACCAGCTTGGCCACCATGGTGAAACCCCGTCTCCACTAAAAATACAAAAATTACCCAGGCATGGTGGTGGGTGCCTATAATCCCAGCTATTCGGGAGGCTGAGGCAGAACTGCTTGAACCCGGGAGGTAGAGGTTGCAGTGAGCTGAGATTGCGCCACTGCACTCCAGCGTGGGTGACAGAGTAAGACTGTCTCAAAAAAAAAAGAAAGCTGATCTTCATCCAATAACACTGGCCTTAAAAGGCATTTTATTTTTCTCTCCTGCTTCAAAATGGACCATCTTACTAGAATTAGTTCCATCTTTGGAGGAGATGGGGAATGAGAAGACCTGAGCAGGTCTTCCTTCAAATTATAACCACATTTTTTAATTAATGATACCTGCCATCTGCTTATTTCCTGGAAGCTGGGAAGATTCATTTGATATCCAAAAAGCCCTTTAGAAAACCTAAAAAACACATGTAAAGACCGTGTAGTGATTTCCTATATCCAAGATTTCTGGTTTTGTTTTTTGTTTGTTTGTTTGTTTGTTTGATGTTCCCTGGACACTGGCAATGTTTTGGTCATATAGAGAAGGGAAAAATATTAAACCATTTTTATTTTAGCTGACCTTTACAGAGACAAGAAGTGATTTTGTTTGAATTCTCCGTTTCAGTTTGGGACACTAACAGCTGAGCAGGGATTTTGCGGAACACTTTGTGAGGTTTACACTCAACTTCCTTCTTCAGATTGCTATTTTGTATTAAACCAATAGAGCACTGTTATTGAGACATCAGACTGCTACAACTTCAAGAAGATCCTAAACCAAGTAACTTTTTCTGGACCATGAATGTAAAAGTCTAATATACTTGAAAAATCCATTGCAGCTCAGGAGACATTATAGTGGGATGATCTAGAATCAGACTCTCTGGATTTGAAGAATCTTCCTACCACTTACAAATGCTATAAATTTGAGAAACAACAGATGAGACAGGTTAAGAATACAGCCCACCTGCTCGTGCGTCCGTCCTTCCTTCCTTCCTTCCTTCCTTCCTTCCTTCCTTCCTTCCTTCCTTCCTTCCTTCCCCTTCCTTTTTTTTTCTTTCCTTTTCTTCTTTTCTTTTTTTGAGACAGGGCCTTATTCTGTCACCCAGGCTTGAGTGCAGTGATACAATCATGGCTCACTGCAACCCCAACCTCCCGGGCTCAAGCAATCCTCCCACCCAGCCTCCCCAGTGGTTGGGACTACAGGTATATGCCACCACCCCTGGCTAATTTTAGTATTTTTTTTATAAAGAGAGGATTTCCGCCATGTTGCCTAGGGTGGTCTCAAACTTCTAAGCTTAACTGATCTACCTGCCTCGGCCTCCCAAAGCACTGGGATCACAGGCATGAGCTTCCACTCCCAGCCTGGAAGAATGCCGGCTTTAATCCCAGCATTTTGAGAGGCCGAAGCAGAAGGATATTTTGAGCTCAGAAGTTCAAGACCAGCCTAGGGAATACAATGAGACCCCATCTCTACAATAAATAAATAAATAAATAAATAAAACAAATAAAATAAGGTAAAATAACACAGGCTTTGGAGCTAGACTGCTTGGGTTGGAATCCTGATTCCTTGATTTACTTGGTGGATGATCTTAGGGAAATTCTTCAAACATCTGGGCCTCAGTTTCATGATCTGTGGCATGGATATCATAATGGCATCTATTTCTACATGGTGAGGAGACTAATACAATAAGTTGCTACACATCAGACGCTTTGAACAACACTTAGCACAGAGTAAGTGCTCAATAAATGTTCGTTATAGTGACGCTATTATTCTTTCCCAAATTTTTGCACTTCTGCCAAAGTAACAGCAAAATCAATAAATAAAGGGAGCTAACCAAGAAAAACTCTGGGGAAAGTGCTGAATTTGGCAAAACTGGGAATCAGGTAGCTCAGATTCTTTGGCATTCTCTCTCCATTTTGCTGTCTCCTGTGAGTGTCCAAGTTCCTCCTGTAACACTGCATCCAAGCTCAAAATTATTTTCTGTGCTCCCCTTCACCTACCCTCATCAATCAACTTTCACCCATGCCGCTTCTGTTCCCTGAGGACTTTCGCTCTGAACCAGAGGAGAAAAAAATATCAATCAAACTTGTTTTAAGGTATTAATGAATACTGACAAGTTAAAGTTATGCTTTTGAGATAGTACATGTTCATTTTAAAAATAAAGATTACCTTATTACCGGGAGAAGCTACCAAACCTGAATAGGTAACATGCAGGGTGAGTAGGTATGATATTTTGGGGCAGGTCGAATATTTGGTTCTCCGTGAATCACAGATAAGCTGCTATTTGGACAACCCATAGAGCTTGTCCTAGAGTTAACTGTTTAATACATAGGGTTATAGACAGACCTTGGGGCTAAAGTGGAACACGCTGTGCTTAAACACAATGTTATTAGGTTGACAAGCATGGCATCAAAGCCCTAGTGCTACTGGTCCCACAGTTCCCAGGGCCACTGTCAACAAGTCATGACAAATTGGACAAGCCAAATCTTTCAGTCACATCTGATTTTCCTGAAGACACAGATACACCTGCCAAAGATGTTCCAGGCAAGAAAGCCAAGACTGCAGGATAGAGCTAGCAAATAGAAAAAAATGGCAAAGACCCAGCACCAACCTTCATCAACTAGTATAGCTCTGGGATAGGTAGCTTTCTGAATTAGAAAAAGAGGCCGAGGGTAAGGGGATTTGAGTTCTAATCTAACTTTACTATCGGCCTTTAAGAAACTCATTTCACTTTATTTTTGAGGGCCCTAGTTGTAAAACTAGGGAAGAGATGATTAAGAGGACTATCTCCTCATCCTCCTCCAGTCAAAGGTTCCAATGGGATTCTGGGAAACCCTTAAAGCCCCACAGAACAATTTAAAGTCCACTACAATGGAAGGCAATGGAGTTTCTTAACCAATGGAAATTATGGGGAAATTAAGATGCTGAGCTTAATCTAAGGGAGGGGAAAGTCATATGGAATAAAGTGGAGAGTAAGCAGATTGGATACAAGATCACCAACTAGAGGTTTCCATAGCAAAAACGTAGTCGAATAAGGTATGGTAGAAAAGTGACCCTCAGCACTGGCTGCTGCCTCAGGAGATTTTTTCTTTTTTTAGTTGACGTCCAGGCTTTATCCCAGAGCAGTTATATGAAACTGTCTGGGTCTAGGGTCTAAGCTTCAGTACAAAAACTCTTCTTTGTGATCCTAATGGTGATCCAGTAGTAAAAACCATCAGTGCAGTTTTTGTTTTTGTTTTAACAACTAAAAGAAAAAACTGTATGTAAGAGACTTCTGAAGTTTCACTGAGAAAATTGCCAGCTAATTAGATAGGAGAGAGAAAGGTCAAGAAAGGCTCTACAACAAACTAAGGAGGGAGATTGCCTGAGAGAATGGCAAAGTCATGACAGAAATCTTGGAAATGGTAGACAGCAAATGGTTTTAAGGAGGAAAATGGGTTTGAATTGAATTGGACAGCAGGATATCTGAATGATTCTATTGCTTTACAAAGTAATGGGCAGCACCATTACAATTACAATTACATTATATTACGATTACATAATTGACCATTACAATTCAAGGGTCAATATAACCCTTGAGTTGACTATTCATTAGCTTTGTTCAAAGCCCAGCTGAAACAAAATGCTAGTAAAAAAAGATGAACTAAGAGGACACCATATACTCCACATTTGTTTTGTTGGCTTGTTTAATTTCTACTGGAGATTATAAATTCTTTGCATGTTTATGAAAGCTTTAGACCTAATTCTCAGAAAAATACCACTAGAAACATACATATAAAGTTTTGTACAGAGCCCAGGCTAAGAATGTCCTCTTTTTAGAGGAACTAAAGGGGATACCAAGCCCAACAAAGTTTTTATTGTTATCATTATTATTATTGTTATAGTTATTTTAAGATGGGAAATTACAGACAGAAGGGAAATACAGGTAGGAAAGGTTAGTTAAAACAGGGGTGCATTATACAAACAGCTTTTTTTTTTTTTTTTTTTTTTTTTTTTTTTTTTGAGACGGAGTCTCGCTCTGTCCCCCAGGCTGGAGTGCAGTGGCCGGATCTCAGCTCACTGCAAGCTCCACCTCCCGGGTTCACGCCATTCTCCTGCCTCAGCCTCCTGAGTAGTTGGGACTACAGGTGCCCGCCACCGCTCCCAGCTAATTTTTGTATTTTTTTAGTAGAGACGGGGTTTCACGTGTTAGCCAGGATGGTCTTGATCTCCTGACCTCGTGATCCGCCCGTCTCGGCCTCCCAAAGTGCTGGGATTACAGGCTTGAGCCACCGCGCCCGGCCAACAGCTTTTTTTTCTAACAATGAAGTCACTGCTGAGTCTCAAGAGGAGGCATTATGTTTCCTAAATGCTTTGGAGCATTTCATGTGTTCTCCTTGTTCTTTACTCTTTGATTAAAATGTTAATGTATTATGTGTACCTGCCCTTACAGCATCCTGGCAACCACAGGAAAAGAGACCAGCTCATGACAACTATCTGCATTTTTCATAATGCCTAGTATTCTCTACAAATAGGATTTCAGAGTCCAAAACTTTTGATTTAGAAAATGAAACAGCTCTTGTTAATTCTAATAGAAAAAGGCAGCTTGATTTCCAATGCTCTGTTTTAATTTGGGTTTTACCAGCCAGTGATTTTATTGAAAGTGAAATCCGTATTCCTGTGTAGCTTTAGCATCTCAACTCTAAAATGGGAAAAATCACAGTTTCAGTAACAGAATTGAGAATGAGGTCCTGGCATCTTTCTTAAAAGGAATTTGGATAAGACTTCTCGGTAAATGCTCACAAATTACTTACACCGTATGTCTAAATATACACAAACAGGTTTAGAAAACCTGGTTGATTCAATGAAATAATTAGAGATGTGGAAAATAAGTGGGGCTTCTTTATAAGGTTCTTATCCACATGGGCCACATTTGCTCCAAGGCAGTGAAGAAGGGAGTAGGGGTGGTGTCAAGGTCATGACCAAGATGGAATTCGTGTGCCCAAGTTCTTTTTAACTCCATAAAGAAGTTCCGCAACTAGAGATGAGGAAAATGGACTCAGACTGAATCTGAAGAGCTTTTCATCAGACTATGGGAGGATAAAGACAGGACAGCAGAATCCCTGCAGCTTACTTCGAGTATGGGCTCAGTTCTGGCTTACATAAGGTTTGGCCAAACTTTGATAGGCTATCAAAACTGCAGCTTACCCGGGTCACAATTGAGGTGAGCCCCAAAACTTCACAAGGAGCATTTTGAATCTATCAGCTGAATTAAAAAAAAAAAAAAAAAAAAAAAAAACCTGAAGTGTATCCCCCTATGGGCTTTACCCTAAAGAAAAGAATGGTTTGTAAGACTAGACATGGCACTGACTCATAACCCACTTGAGTTAACTCCCCTCACATTGACAGAAGAGGACTTCTTCATATAAAAATACTCTTGGCCAGGCACGGTGGCTCACGCCTGTAATCTCAGCACTTTAGGAGGCTGAGGAGGGTGGATCACCTAAGGTCAGGAGTTCGAGACCGTGGCCAATGTGGTGAAACCCCTGTCTCTACTAAAAGTACAGAAATTAGCCAAGCATGGTGATGTGCACCTGTAATCCCAGCTACTAAGAAGGCTGAGGCAGGAGAATTGCTTGAACCCAGGAGGCGGACGCTGCAGTGAGCTGAGATCGTGGCATTGCACTCCAGCCTGGGAGATAGAGTGAGACTTCATCTCAAAAAAAAAAAAAAAAAAAAATCTATGGGAATGTTTTCTTCTCTTATCCTTAAGGGCTTGCCCATCTTAATCTACACCAGGACACAAATTTATCAATGGCTAGAGCCTGGATTTGAACCCCAGCCAATTTGGTGACAATCTAAAGCTCACCCTGCCTGTAGTAGAGAGGAGACAATGTTAGCATTTCTGTGTTGAAGCTTTGAACCAGAGGATTGACATTAAGTTAGTCTGATACTGACCTCAACATTTCTTCAGACTGAAACTCCCAAATGAATCAAAAGACAATGCCTATGTCATTGCTACTGTTGTTTCTGTTAGCATAACACCTCTGATGCATGTTTGCATGCTTTTAGACTGTTGTCCTCTCTGGGCCACTCCAGTGGCTGAATCAATGGCAGAAGTTCTCAGAGGAAGTGGCCTTCAGATTGCTGGCCAGTAGAAGGAAAGAGGAGACAAGGAGAAGTCACAGATAGCAACTGCCTCTGGCACATAGTAAAACAATTTATCTTGAGATCAATGTATCAACTAGCTGCATAAATTACATAAATTATATCCTGGTTGTCCACATCATCTTCAAAACAATAATCACAAAGATAATAATAAGAGCTAGGACTTAAGTGTCCAGCAGTGCCCTAAAAGTATTCATTCATTTAATCTTCATAACAACCCCATAAATACTGCTATTATCCCCATGTGAGGAAACTGAGGCACAGAGAGGTTAAGTAACTTGTCCACGTTAGGCCACTAGAATGTGGCAGAGCTCAAATACTAAGAATGCATCCTGTTGACAACATCACGTAGGTACCTGTGGTTGGCAGGGTAATGGCCCCTCAAGGATTTCCATATCCAGAATCTGTGGATATATTATATTACACGCCAAAGGAGAATTGAAGTTGCAGATGGAAGCGTGCTAACCAGCTGACCTAAAATAAAATTAATGTGGATTTTCTGGGTGGAATCACAAGGGTTCCTTAAATGTAGAAGAGGGAGGCAGAAGAGTCAATATCAGAGTGGTATAATGCGAGAAAACCTTGACTGGCCATTGCTGACTTTGAAGACGGGAAGAGGCCATGAGCCCAGCAATGCAGGCAGCCTCTAGATGCTACGAAAGTCAAGAAAATAGATTCTCCCCTAAAGCCCACAGGAAAAATGCAGCCCTGATGACATCTTAGTTTTAGTCCAGGGAGACCCATTTTGGATTTCTGACCTCCAGAACCATAAATTTTACATAATAAATCTGTGTTGTTTTAAGCCACTAAGTCTGAACTAATTTATACAGCAGCAATAAGAAACTGAGGCAGTACCTTATTCATAAGTTACTTTGGATAACATATAATTTTTTAAGTGAGAGCTAGAAGGCATCTTTAAAGTGGGTATAACTTAACTATTCTAACTTTAGAAGTGAATGGAAATGACCTTTCTGAAAGTCACCCTCTCCTTGATGCCTAAAATTACATGATTCAAAACAAAGATTCCTATGAGTCTCTCATTTGAACAGGCATACAAATGACTTAGAACAAATACAAGAGCATCTTGCCTATAATACTGCATGTGTGTAGTAATGGATTACCTTGAATCTAGGTTCAGCCTACACTCCCGGGAGCCTCTCAGAAGTCCATCTTAGCCAGGTTCCTCCTAAGGACGGGACGTAAGAAGGAGGCAAAATGAGGGGCCTTGGCATCATGTAGAAGTGGGCTTAAATCCAGCCATACCACTGACTGGCTCAACCTTGAAAAGTCGCTTCACCTCCCTGAACCTTTTTTTTCTTTGATTCTTTGATTATAAAATCAAAGTTTGATTTGATTATAAAATCAATGATATTCAACTCATGAATTCAAATGCAGGGTGTAGACAAAGTCTTCAATACACTTTAGTTCCCCTTCCTGTGCTTTCCTCCATTCCTTCTTGAGTCACAGCCAAGGATGATCATGCTTTTTTTCTGGTCAAGGAGTGAGAATTCTTTTTGTCCTGTGCAAACTCAAGGCAGAAAGTATCATTATTTCGTAGGAGGTTGAACATTCACAGTAATTGGAGAATAACATTTAAGATATTTCCTTTGTTCTTTTTTTCTGTTTTACTTTCTCCTCTCTTTTACAACACAGGCACTGTTCCCTTGGCATTTGCAAATTTACTTTTTCACTTCTGCAGATGTAGGTGGATCGATTCAAGAAGAGAAATGGTAGCAGAAAAGAGAAGAATTTTCCCAGTGCAGAATTCATTTCAGAAAGGAGTGTTTTTCATAATTAGCTCAACATTTGAATGTTGATGAAGTCCCAGACACTGTTCCACATATCCCACATGTGTTAATCCATTTAGTCCTCACAACACCATAAAGTACTTATATTAGTAGACAAGAAAACTATGAGGCACAGAGAAGTTAAGCAAATTATCCAAGGTCACATAGCAAAGTGGCAGTATTAAGATCTGAACCTAGGCAAATGTAGCTTCAGAACGCAGGCTCTCTACCACTTCAAAAACTTATTTACCTCCTTTTCCCAGGAGCTCATTCTGTAAAAATTGAGCAAGACAGATGAGAAAAACACATCTGAAATAGGTATGGGCCGGGCACAGTGGCTCACGCCTGTAATCCCAGCCCTTTGGGAGACCATGGTGGGCATATTGCTTGAGCTGAGGGGGTCGAGACAGCCTGGGCAACATGGTGAAACCCTCTCAACAAAAAATATTAATACAAGAATTAGCTGGGTGTGGCGGGTTGGGAGGCTGAGGTGGGAGGATGACTTGAGCCCAGGAGGTGGAGGTAGAAGTGAGCCAAGATGGCACCACTGCACTCCAGCCTGAGTGACAGAGCCAGATCCAGGCTCAAGAGAAAAAAAAAAAAAGTTAAAGAAAAAAAAACCCGGCTCCAACTGATAAGAGATCAAACGACCCCACTTAATTTAAAAAATTTAGAAAATAAAAAAGAGAAATAGGTATGGAGCTTACACCATTGAAATCTGATGCTGTTTTCAAATACTCATAATAGAAACACTGTCTTAAATATGGAGAGGTAACTCAGTCTGACCAGCCTTGTTTTTCTAAGTAATGGTATCAGAAAGCCAACTGAGAGTCCTGAGAAAGGGTTTGGGGTTTGCTGTTAGTTCCCAGTGCTAAAATTCCTGCACCAAAAACAATCTCAAGATTTCAAAGGGTGGCCAAAATATCAAGCCTGCTTTCTCTAAGGGAGAAAATATTTCCATCTCAAGGAGATGAAGTGGACATTTTCTCAGCTGAGTATTTGATAGTGTTTCTTTACTGGAATTAACTACATGTCTTCTTCGAAAACCACACTTCTAGGTTGTTTTTGTTTTATGGGTTTTTTTTTTTTTTTTTTTTTTTTTTTTTTTTTGTGAGACAGAGCCCAGGCTGGAGTGCAGTGGCGGATCTCAGCTCACTGCGAGCTCCGCCTCCCAGGTTCGCGCCATTCTCCTGCCTCAGCCTCCCAGGAGCTGGGACTACAGGCGCCGCCACCACGCCCGGTTAATTTGTGTGTGTGTGTGTGATTTTAGTAGAGACGGGGTTTCACCGTGTTGGCCAGGATGGTCTCGATCTCCTGACCTTGTGATCCACCCTCCTTGGCCTCCCAAAGGGGTGGGATTACAGGCGTGAGCCACCAAGCCCGGCATTTTTTTTTTTAATCTAAAATAAGGTCACTAGTACTACCTCCTTCCTCCCCTTTCAATGCTAATGGAGAAGAGATCAACTCATTTAGTTCTCTGACTTACCTAGAAGCTGAGCTAGGATTCGAATCCAGTTCCCTGACTCCTCTTCTGGTTCTCCAGCACCTCAGCCACATGGATTCTTTCTCTTACACACAGGCTCTTTTTGGCCACAGTAAACACACTGACCTTTGAAATATGGAAAGAAAAGCGCTTTGAAATAAAACTGGCACAAACAGCAGTCAGACAGCCGTCATCTGGAGGCTGAAACAAAGAGGAGCATAGTTTTCAAGCTGTCTTCGTAATTACACGAAGCAGTTATCACTCAGGCCCCAGTCTGCGCGTTGCCCCCCAAACAAACAGCCGAGGGCTGAGAGAGCACATAGGCCACTTTGTTGCGCCAGCATACTGGGGAGTGGAGAGCCCCCCCAGCTAAAATCACATGTGGCTTGGAGTGTTTTCCAGGACTTCAGGCTTTTTCCTTTCTTCCTTCCCCATTAAACCCCTCTGCTCTTCTTGGCAAAGGCCTTCAGGTGAGGTAAGCGCCAATTAACAACAAAGAGCTTGATGTATTGCAAGTTTATGGCTTAGAGCTGGGTTCTCATGAAATATATTCTCCTCTGATCCAGAAGCCTTGATGGGCAGAGAGCAAGAATTCTGAGTGTGGTTGAAATTTGGTTCATTTTTGCTACTGCCCTAAAAGTGATTTCCCTTTTGGGGGTTTGCTCAAATAGAAAGCAAGGAAAACAAACCCAGAAAAGGGCAAAACCAATTCTGAAAACTTCAGCTGCAAAGATAACTGGAGCAGAAGGCTCAGCAAATTGGGTTTTCTGGGGAAAGAAAAAAGTGGTCTTAAACTTCTTATGGGTTCTTTGGAAATAAATATAGCCAGACTTTGGAATGAGTAGGAGGGATAAGAATATCCAATCCAAACGATCTCTAAAGCCTTTTCCAGCTTCCAAATTTGGATTTGATTTTTCTATCCTGGGAATGGTTTTAATCATGTTACAATCATTTGAGTGTTATCATGTCAGTTTACAAAAAATATTTTTGTGAATTCTTTTTAGGCTACGGTGATATGAGATCTGACCAATAAAATGATCTCATTGGACATCTCAGAGCCTTTAAAGAGCAAGAGGCTTGGCAATAGGAACATAAAGAGGTTAAAATACATTCCAAGACAATTCCTCTAATCATTAATTGTACTCCATTGTTTAATATTTTCAGAGCCTACTGAATTTAGCAAAGGGAATGACAGATGCATATTAAAATGCATGCAAATGCTACACACAAGCCACATTTTAATATATTGTTTTGCATTCATAATTTTAGTCTTGTGATTTGTATTTTCATTTGCTTGGGAACAAAGACTTTCTTCTTTCCCCACTTGGGAAACAAGGCAAGAGCTGTTTCTGCCAGCATCTTAATAGTATTCCTGAAAAAGCAGCAAACTTAATGGTTCAGGAACTACTCCCCACCACCTGCTTACTGGCCCCTAACAGGGGCTGCATTTACAATGCATTGAAAAGGTGAAAATATGCAATCAATCAGTTGCTTTGTTGCAGAATGGCAAGCAATCATATTTTGGTTGTATTAAAACTGAACAGAATCCTTTAAAAAAAAATCTAAACTGCTTAAATGTACAGCCTCTTTTCAGCTACAGGGTGGCAGAGTGACTGTTGTGCATTCACCAAATTTCATTCCTTTTTAATCTGGGGACGCATACAGACCATATTGCTCAGCTTCCCCTGCAATTAGATGATTTCTGGCCAATGGAATGTGGGCAAAATAATGCTGACAATCTCCATCCAAGTCTAGCCCCTTGAAACTATGGTGCAATTCCCTATACTTGTGCTTTTCCCTTGCTCCTGACCTTCTGGCAAGATACAGAGGATCAGGTGGAGAGCATCAAGGGCACTAGAGGAGCCTCTTGATGATGGGAGGCTGGGTTTTGGAATCAAAAGCATAGAACAGAGTCTCTGGCCCATCTGTCTCCTCTGACCAATGACTCACAATAAACTATGACTCTTAATCATGGTGTGGTAGTCAGTCTCCAATGGTCCCTCTCTGCTGGTATTCATACCCTTGTGTGTCCACCTCCTACATGCTACCAGGATCTGTGTGACCAATGACATATGGTAGAAATGATGGGATGTTATTTCCAAGACTGAGCTATAAAAGACTGCATTTCCATCTTGGGTGCTTTCTCATTCATTCTCTCTCTTAGATTACTCTCTCTGGGGGAAGCCAGCTGTCACGTTTTGAGGTCACTCTAACAGCCTGTGGAGTGCTCACATGGTGAGGAATGGGGACCTGCCTCCAACAGCCAGCAAGAAATTGAGGCTTGCCAAGAATCAGATGAGGAAGCTTGAAAAAAAAAATTCTCCAGCCTAGTTGATCCTGTAGCTCCAGTAAATAGTTTGAGTACCACTTTGTGAGAAACATGGAGCTAGAATTACCTAGCTAAACTGCTCCCGGATTCTTGACCCCCAGAAACTGTGTGAGATAAATGTTTGTTGTTTTAAGTAGCTAAGTTTTAGGGTAATTTGTTACACAGCAATAAATAGTACATTACTATGAACAGGACTGTAAGGTTCTAAGGGTGAAGACTTTGGTTTGTTCTTGAAATTTCACTGCCTAATGAAGTGCCTGGATGACAGCAGGCTTAAATAAACAATGAATGTGTTTTCGGTAAGATTTATAATGTGGTTCTTTTTTTTTTTTTTTTTTTTTTTTTTTTTTTTTTTTTTGAGACGGAGTCTCGCTCTGTCGCCCAGGCTGGAGTGCAGTGGCGCAATCTCGGCTCACTGCAAGCTCCGCCTCCCGGGTTCACGCCATTCTCCTACCTCAGCCTCCCCAGTAGCTGGGACTACAGGCGCCCGCCACTGCACCCGGCTAATTTTTTTTTCTATTTTTTAGTAGAGACGGGGTTTCACCATGGTCTCGATCTCCTGACCTTGTGATCCGCCCGCCTCGGCCTCCCAAAGTGCTGGGATTACAGGCGTGAGCCACCGCGCCCGGCCTATAATGTGGTTCTTTACATATGATGTGCAAAGTCAACATAGAGCAGCTACCACTTTAAGTCTAGACGGTGACGTTACTACATATCTCATCCTGGAAGATGGGATCAACTGCACCTAGATTCAGAAAATGTGATTCTAGAATCACATTTCTATCAAATGCATAGATTGCAGTTTCCCAAACATTTGTATAAAGAAGAGAAAAACTCAGCTATCTAGTTATGTTTGTGTTTTCAGATTATCCCGCTTATGCTTGTATAGACTAGGTTCTCTTCTAATAGCTACACATGTTAATTTATTTAATCCTTAGAACAATCCAGTAAAGAGCCTGTTGTTATTCTTCTGATTCTAATGATGAAGAAACAAGCTCTGGACTTGCATATTCCTAGGATCTTGAAGTTACCCATTATACTCCATTGCCCTCTCACTTTAACTCATCAAAGAGAGCTGAAAAGTACAGGAAATGGTCACTACATGGACCAAGTGGATGAAGAGATAGTCCTATAAAAAATGCCGGGCGCGGTGGCTCACGCCTGTAATCCCAGCACTTTGGGAGGCCGAGGCGGGCGGATCACAAGGTCAGGAGATCGAGACCATGGTGAAACCCTGTCTCTACTAAAAAATAGAAAAAAATTAGCCGGGCGCAGTGGCGGGCGCCTGTAGTCCCAGCTACTCGGGAGGCTGAGGCAGGAGAATGGCGTGAACCCGGGAGGCGGAGCTTGCAGTGAGCCGAGATTGCGTCATTGCACTCCAGCCTGGGCGACAGAGCGAGACTCCGTCTCAAAAAAAAAAAAAAAAAAAAAAAAAAAAGAAAAGAATAATTAGAACTTTTAGGTTTGACAAACCCAGGAAGCTCTATGATCAAAATTTATGAAACCCTCAAGGACATGCATTTATTTACCCAAACTGATACACATCGCAGGAATGGGGCCCGCCTCGATGTTTATTAGAGATAATTGAGGAGAACCTGAATGCATGCTGCTTCCAAATGATTGGATATACATTCTGCCTTCATTCCAGCTGCAGAGAGACAAGACCCACCATCCCAGAGGCTGCAGTGGAGAGGAAAAGAATATCTCAAACCACAGGCAACCACCTCCTTGCCGCGCAGCCAAGAGCGGTATGCTTGGCCTCCCTGCTAATTAGCAAAAGCCCTCACCAATTGCTTCCAATGCTTGAAAATCAGCGCTAGCCTACCAAAAAAAAAAAAAAAAAAAAATCAGAACTGGGCCAAAGAAGCGCTGGGAATGAGTAGACATCTCTGTGTCTGCCTCTTCTGATAGCCCCGTTCTTACTTGTTTTTCATGGGAATATGTGTGTATGGTGAGACCTCAGGGTGTGTAGTTGCCGCAGGCAGCTTCCTCCGTTTTCTTAGCTCTGTGTTGTGGGAAGGAATGGAAGTTGCTGTTTACAAGGAACACTGCCAATGGGCTAATGGGAATTTTTCATGACTTTTGGATGTTTGCAGAACTGAAGGCTTTTGAAATCTGATTTCAAAGCTGACCTAAAGTCTTGGTGACACAGATAATGACCTGTGGAAAGAGGTAATCGTGAACACAGAAAATCCTCACTTACTCCGTCTTTTAGGAATTTTGGTTTACAAAATATGCTCCTCTTAATTTTAGGTAGTAAGACAGATTGTCAATCTATAACAGTTGGTGTTAGGCAGAGTTTTAAATTTATCTTTCCCTTCATGGGGCAATGAGTTTGCCAAAGAAATGAATGATGCCTTAAACTTCTGCTGGGAGAATATTACAGTTGGGTAGAATAATACGCTACAAAATGTGGAAAGACTGTTTACATAGGAAGAAATTGATACGTCAATTACAAGTTACTCTCAATAATTTATTTAAGCAGGCCCTCAAGGGTCTAATTCTCCCAGGGACCGAGTTTGAATTCTTATACTTGAAAAGAAAAATGAATGCTTTATAATGTTCCCCAATTCCGAATGTTCACATATTATGCTGGTAATTGTTTTCTCCCAATCATTCTGAATTGATGAAGTCTCACTAAAGAAATGAGCCTGCATTTATATATCTTTGTAGTCCTTTCCAGCTGTGGCTCGCAAAACCAATTACTTGGCATTAATTCATCACATATAGGCTTTTCCATTAGAAAAAGGATACGTTTTTTCAAATTGTCAGTGACTGTCATTGTATAAACAAATTTAAAGTCTGCTAACAAATGAATCACTAATGTGCAAAAGACCTTGTTCAGGGCCATCACCAGAACGAAGGGGCAGCTTTAATGGATTCCGGATATTCTCCTACACTTGCCCCAGTATGTCACGTGTGTTTGATTACCACCCTTTCCTTTAATTAGTTCTCTCATGCCCACACTAGGGATTACAGAAGCTGGATTTAAAAACTGCCATTGGCTGGGCACAGTGGCTCACATCTGTAATCTCACCACTTTGGAAGGCCAAGGCTGGTGGATGGCTGAAGCCCAGGAATCTGAGACCAGCCTGGGCAACATAGTGAGACCCCATCTCTAACAACAACAACAAAAACAACAAAAGCCAGGTGTGGTGGCATGCTCCTTGTAGTCCCAGCTACTCAGGGGGCTGAGGCAGAATACTTTTTTGAGTCCAGGAGTTGGAGGCTGCAGTGAACCATTGTTACATCACTGTACTCCAGCCTGGGTGACAAAGCAAGACCCTGTCTCTAAAAAAAAAAAAAAAAAAAAAATAGAAGAAGGAGAAGGAGGAGGAGAAGGGAAAAGAAAATTGTCATAAACATTTTCTTTGGCTTTTACCTGAATTTTCTCCTTTTGCTTGGCCTCAGTTGGTAACCCTGCACCCCAGTAATGACCTGCACCCACTTCGCATGCATTCTAAGCCGACTTTTGATTCAGATTCATGCCACCTTAGACTCTACTTGTTAGTATAGGGAGTTTATCAACCTTTCCTGAAGGACTGAGTACACAAAGAAACTTAGAAAAAAATTCTCAGTTCCAGGAGCTGAGGCTAGGTTTCCAGGATGATTACCAATTCCTCTCCACAAAGAATGCTGGTTGATCCTCAAAGATCAATGAGCAAATTTCATCACTGGCAGTAAGTTGATTTTTGGTGTAGCATCTCTTGGGGTCTCCATAATTCTCAAAGAAAGATCTTTAAAAAGAAATACTTTATGTATCCATTCATGTATTTTTTAAAAGGGTGGTTATAACAGGAGGGAGAAAGTGATTGCGGGTGAAATAAAGAGCTGTCAAATGGACAATGAATTTAAAGAACAGTGCCAGGATCTCAGTGTAAGCTCTGTTTTAAAATTTATACATATAAGTATCCAAATACCTGTTTTATGGAGAATCAGGTCCTCCTCTGTCCTCTCCTGATCATGTAACTTGACTGGGTAACTTGCAGGTTCTGCACCTAGGGCAGAACAATTCAGAGGGATTTCATGGATTCACAATTGGTCCAAAGTATACTGCTTTCCACTATACTGGGTTCTCATTCATTCATTCATTCAACTTATATAGATGCTGTTGTTGCCTGGCCATATCCCCTTGTCCTTGCCACTTGAGTGCATGCCTGTGGGACTTCTAACTGTCAGACCTGCATTTCTTTGCCTGAGTCCTTTCTCTGGCCCCAAAGTTGCTTGACTGCTCCATGGAACGGCTGAAAGCACTGAGAATTAGCATCCTCCCACCCTACCCTAGAAGCCCTCAAGCAGTGAGAGATGGAACTGGTATGTAAATATCCACGGAATGGGATAACTCTGGAGTGTGTGTTAATGTTGGTTACCCAGTAAGACTGAGCTCCAGCAGCCCACTCTTTCCTGACTGCCTTCCCTTCTGTGCTCACTAACCCACTTTCCTACTGTACTGTCATCTTTATCTCCAGAGTAAACTTCTCATACTCGAGCCATTGTTTTGGGTCTGCTTCTGTATACAACTAGGATACAACTGACCAGCATTTACTGAGCTTCTATTGTGAGTTCAGTATTTAGTTGGGGAGAAGTACATCTGAATGAATAATTCCAAAGTGATAATTACAATGGTAGATACCACACAGGGTTTTTCAGAGCATGCGGAAAGGAATTCACCTGGTTTGGTGAGACTTTAGGGATAGAGGAACTGGGCAGAGATGTGAGGTCAGATAATTGTGCAAAATCACTGTTGTCTTTACATCCAGCTGCAGAACCTGTAGACACTTCAAAGTCAACATATTTCAACTGAACACAGGATCTCAACAAACTTTTCTTCTTGTGTGTCATTTCCTGATTAATGGCATCTTCATTCACTTAGTTATTCAAATTGGAAACATTTGCATTATCTTTCTTATCAGCCACATCACAAAACTGAAATATGTCTTATAAAAAAATTAACCCTACACAGCTCAGCGTCACCTTGATGATCACACTGGTCTCTTTTCTCAAGCATGACAAGTACATATTCTCCTAAGGGAATATAACATTCTTAAGTCCCTTGCAACATGAGCAGCCCTCAGCAGTCATGTTTCATGCCCTATAAACCCCTTCTACTGAGCCACAGATGATTATGCCACGGATTACCACCTTCCCCATGCACAGCAACCCATGGACTGGCCAGTGACCTATTAGAAAGCATGGCATGACGAGATGGGATGGGCCCATTGGACTCTTTCTCTTGGAATTTCAAACAGTAAATACTGAGAGGATGAGACAATAGAGTGGGAATTAAAGCAAAAGAATGTTGTGAGACAGAATAATGGCCCGGAGGAATGATGGGGAAGTGAAGTTCTAAGGGAGTAAAAATTTTGAGTTGGAAGAAGGTATGAGGGAGATACAGAAGACAGAGGAAGCCAGTGAATGAGGAGAAAGGTGAGAAGCAGGTGCAGAAACAGGCCGATGAAATGCCAGTGGTGGACCTCCCAAGTGAAGATGCTGGCAGCCTGGCTCCTCTGTGATTCCAGCTCTTCCTGTGGCTGGGTTTCCACGCAAATACCCTGTGTGGATGTCTATCATTGTCGTGATCACTTTGTAATTATTCATTCACATGTGGTTCTCCCCAACTGAATACTGAACTCACAGTAGGAGCTCAATACATAGGAGCCTTTGCAGCCAATGAATAGGTTGCATATTCATCCTGACAACAAACCTATTATTTTTACCATTAACAACACTAATAGAGACACTCCTAACTTTTCCCTGCCCCCATCCTGTTTGTCTCCTACCAAATATCCCATTGCCATCTGAATGATCTACCTAAAATGCAGATTTAATCACCTAACTCCCCTGTACCTCTGCTCTGTATTCACAAGGCACGGAAATAGGTACATTCACTCCACCTTGGTGCCTTGCGCCTGCTCTCGTCTCTACTTGGAATTCTTTCTCTCCCTTGACTGCTTTACCTGTGGTATTGTCTACCTATTTAACTGTACATCATTCTACAAGATCTGATCTAGATCTTCATCTTGGAAGCCTTATATGGCCTCCCAAGGAGAACTGAGCTCTTCTGCCTTTGCACCTTTACTGTGACGGGGCTATTTTAAGCAACTGTTTGTTTATTTTACTTATCTTTTTATCAGTATTTCTCCAAATACGATCCAAAGCACAATTACTTCAGAAATACCTGCCTATAAAAATGCAAATTCTTCGTCCTCTTTTGATTTTATTTTTATTTTTATTTATTTATTGATTTAATTTTTGAGATGGAGTTTGGCTCTCGTCATCCAGGCTGGAGTGCAATGGTGCGATCTTAGCTCACTGCAACCTCTACCTCCCGGGTTCCTTGTCCTCATTTTAAATAGGCATCCCTGGGACCTCTGGAGTTACTAAAGTTTGGAAACTACCCCACTGAACTTTAAACTCCTCAAGGGCAGGCATCATCTGTTACTCTTCCTTGTATTACCTCTATCTGGCACATGGTAGGTAATGAACTGAAAAACAGTTCATTGCTTTTGAGCCACGGGTTAGCCTTCTGTAACTCCTGCTATATGTAACCTTTAAAAAAAAAAAAATACTGAGACAGTGTCTCACTCTGTCACCCAGGCTAGAGTGCAGTGGCATAATCACAGCTCAAGTGATCTCCCCACAGCCTCCCGAGTAGCTGGGACTACAGGTACCTATCACCATGCTCAGCTAATTATTGTATTTTTTGTAGAGATAGGGTTTTGCCATGTTGCCCAGGCTGGTCTCGAACTCCTGGGCTCAAGAGATCCACCTGCCTAGGCTGGGATTACAGGCATGAGTCACTGCTTCTGGCCTTAGGTGTAACTTTTTATGAATGCAGGAGCTCAGAATCCAACCTTTTTCACCACCCTATCTACCCTACCCCAGCTCCTAACCCAGGGCCCTGGCACGTGATGGGACTTAATAAACACCTTTTCACTGACTGAAAGAAAAGATGGTCTACAGAAGCAGCAGGGCAGAAATGCAGCCAAAGCATCAATAAGATTAGCACAAGGACTGTTCAGTTACTCAGGAGGAGATGCTAAGGAAGAGCAAGAGCTGGCAATGCTCTGCTGTTCCTTTGTAGAAATCCTTGATGTGGGCTGTGAAATGTCAAATCCAGATTTGATTAAGCACAACTCCAAATCCCTAAGGCAAGTGTGTATCCACGGTCTTAATGTAATTATTGGAGCCACCTCCGTCTGCTACATACTTTCAAAAGGGCTGAGCTAGCACCCCATCCATTGATACCGACTGCTACAAAATGAGGCCTGCAATTAATTCATCACGTCCCAGGCAGATAATGCCTAAAAAGCTTCATCTGGCTCCTTCCTGAAAATTGAAGCATTAAATTGAACAAACAAACAAAAAATCCCTCTGATCTACTGAAAATTCAGGAGGAAGGGCGGATCCTAACAGCCACAATGAAAATCAAAGCTTTGCTTCTTTTGTTGTCTGTTTTGGAATTTTCCACTTCCTCCTTCAAATGATAACCTATCAATTTTCAGTTCAACTATATTTTAAATTTTTTTAAGGCAGAAGCCAATAAACAACACAAACTGTTACAAGGGCAACGGACTTCTAGTAGAATGAGTCAGTGGATACAAGTGGGAACCTGGCTTCCCTTGCTTATACACACTTGAGGTTTGGGCAAAAACATCAGGTCAAAACCTCGTCTGGATTCAGAGTAGGCACATTCAGATCGATCAGATCAAACCCAAATGCCACAGCTTCACTGGAGCAGCCCAGATATTTCCCCACTGCATTCTCAGAGGGAAGAGGGATGAGGGCATCTGCTCCCAAGCTCAACCACAACCCAGAGCTCCACTTTGTTCTGTGAAATTCAGAACACATTTGTTCCTCCTCTCTTTCTTTTTTCTTTCAAAATGTTCTCCTGCCCTTTACTTAGGGTCTGGATGGAATCAAACTCCTGAGGGCCAAAGACACCAGGGGAAAGGCTGCTCTATTGTGAAATGCAATCTGAGTGAAAGCAAGATGGATCAGCAATCTTTTGACCTCACCCAGTGGCAAAGTCTAAACTGATCCACATGGTTTAGAGAACTTGGAAAAGATCTGATGAGTTGTCATACCACTAACACTTGAGTTTTGTTTGTCATTCTGTGTAGAAATGATTCTGGAGTTTTTTCAAATTTCTGCAGCTTCTTAAAGCAAGACCAACAAGTTTCTGGGTGACCTTAGAACCAATTCATGTTTCCGAGAATCTTGAGATCAGCCCAGGCCAGATATTTAGAGGCTATAATGTCATACCACTAACACTTGAGTTTTGTTTGTCATCCTATATATAGATGATTCCGGAGTTTTTTCAAATTTCTGGAGCTTCTTAAAACAAGACCAACAAGTTTCTGGGTGACCTTGGAACCAATCCATGTTTCTGGGATTCTTGAGATCAGCCCAGGCCAGATATTTAGAGGCTATAATGGACACTATTGGATCAATCTGCACTAGACTCACCACAAGAGATAGATCATTTCTAAACCAACATCTAGCATGGGGGAGGGGGGAAGTAAGTGGATTTTCACTATCTTTTGGTTCCTGTTTCAAGAGCTAATCCCAGACATGGCAGTGACATTAAGGCTTGAATTCTTGCAAAAGTTGCCACTAGAAGGACTGGCTTACATATCACAGCAGTTTTGATGCACCAATTGTATTAGACATAGACCGTATCTTTCAGGAACTTCCTTGCCTAAAAGCACCCATTGCCTCATTCTCTCTAGACCTACATATGAAATCTAAACTCACATAAATCCCTTCCAGCTTGCACTCATCTCCCCTTTCATCTTCTCCCTATCCTTGCCATGCATTCTACCCTCTGGACCAAAGACTGACACATTTTTTTTTCTACAAAGAGAGAGCCAAATGCTAAATATTTTGGGTCTCTAGTTCATGTATTCTCTGTCATACATACTCAACTCTGCTGTTGTAGACAAAAGCACTCATAGACCATATATGCACAAATGAGCGTGGCTATGTTTCAATAAAACTTTATTTACAGAAACAGTGGTTGGGCATAGTGGCTCATGCCTGTAATCTTAGCACTTTGGGAGGCCAAGGTGGGTGGATCACTTGAGCCCCGGAGTTGGTGACTAACCTGGGCAACATGCAAACACTCCATCTCTACTAAAAATATTAAAGGTAATGGCAAAAACCGCCACTACTTTTGAAGCAACCTAATAGAAAAATTAGCTGGGCGTGGTGGTGTGCGCCTGTGGTCCCAGCTCGTTGAAGAGCTGAGGTAGGAGGATGGCCTAAGCCCAGGAGTTGGAGATTGCAGTGAGCTGTGATCACGCGACTGCACTCCAGCCTGGGTGACAGAGAGAGACCCTGTTTCACGAAGGAGGAGGAGGAGGAAGAGGAGGAGAAAGGCACAGTAAAGAGAAAGAGGTGTTATTTTAGAGTGCTTAGGAAAGACCACTTTGAAGAGGCCATATGAGAGTAAAGATAAATATAAAGCATGAGTTCAAGTTATGTGGATATGACAGGTCGGGAAAATATTCCAGGCAGAGAGAAAAGCAAGTGCACATGTTTGGTATACTGGAAGAAGAGAAAGGAGGCCAGTCGGGTTGGAGTCCAGGGAATGAATGGAAGTTGAGACCGAAGAGGTAGATGTGGGTAAAATTGTGTATGTCCTTGCAGGCTGTGGAACAGACTTTGATTTTTATTCTTAATGAGACTGGAAACCACTGAAAGAAGAGTGACATGATCTGCCTTCTTGTTTACCAGGATGACCCTAGCAGCCATGTGAAATAGACTTTAGGAAGGTAGGAGTAAATGCAGAGAGACCTAATAAGAGGCTATTGTACTTATCCACATGACAAATGATGTCCAGGGTGATCAGAGTAGAGGGGCTAAGAGTTGTCAGATTCTGAATATATGTTGAAGGCAGAGATGAAAAGTAGAGTTGGAAGGAAGTATGGCAAGGAGGAGCCAAAATTTTTTACCTGATTAGGTAGGAAAATGTAGTTTTCCTTTACTGAGATGGTGAAAACTATAGAAGAAACAGATGAGTGGAAGTAATCAAGATTTTTTTTTTAATGATGATATGTTGGACCTCTCAGTGGAAATGTTAAGTAGGTAGTTAAGTAAGTGCTTTGGAGTTTAGTAGTAATGTCATGGGTAGAGGTAAATAGTCGGGAGTTACCTGAAATAGATGGTACTTAAAGCCATGAAATGAGGTTGGAGGATCACTTGGGAGAAGTGAGAAAAGAAATCAGGGACTGAGCTCTGGGGCACACAAATGTTTTGAGAGTGGGAAGATGAAGAAGAGCTAATAACAACAGCAACAAACATAAAGAGTGACTAGTGAGACAGGAAGTGAAGTGAGAGTGACCTCTCAGGGGCTAAGTGAAGAAAGTGTCTCAAGAAGGAGGAAATGAGCGACTGTGGGAAATATTGCTAACATATTGAGCAAGATAAGGACTGAGACATGACCCAGATTGAGTATCATGGGAGCCATTGTTGACTTTGACAAGAACAGTTTGAGGAGGGGTAAAGATAAAAGCCTGTGTGGAGTGTACATAACAGAGAATGGGAAGGGCCCAAATGATATCTTCAGTCTGGGATCCCAAAATACTTTATACTCTATGATAACATTTTTCATAATGAGAATTATTGGCTTACATAGTGATCTTAGTGAGCAATTTAAATGTTGAACCATTTATAAAATTATTAATCATCTTTTACTTGTTATTTTTGTTTTTCAGACTCCACAACACAACACTAGGCCCCTTGTACATACTCATTAAATGTTTGTTAAATGAATATGACATTGTAATTTAAGAAGGAAAGATTTCATATAAATGAATATGAGTGCCATTTTGACTGGAAAAAGTAATACTTATAAACAGAAGTGTAAAAGGGTGGAATGAGTACTAAGTGCTATATAGTATTGTGACACTATAGATATTTGGTTATACCCTGACCATGTTACTCCTCTTTCGATTCTTTCAATTATACATATATCATCCTCTATAGCATATAGTGAGATCCCTCAGGAGAACTAGTCCAATTTTACCAAAAACGATAGTGGGGCTCTGGAGGAGTTAGGAAATTTGCCCTCATTCTGTAGATTGTGTATATTTGGTAAAAGAGTCCATAAAATTTGTATCACTGCTTCCTTTTGAGGTTCCAATGTTACTAATTCACCATCATTGTAAAAAAACTCCAAAAATTTTCACTTCCTTATCTTTTAGTTAAAGATCCACTTAAAAAAGTGAGAATTACTACAATGACTTACTTTGAGATCTGAATAACATTGGATTGATTAATTCTCTCTGTTGCAATGATTATTTGAGCATTCAGTCCTCAGAGTCATGACTATTAAAGCACAGAAGCACAAATTATTATGTGATGATTGAAGTGTCTTTGTAGATCTACTGCTCAATAAAATTAACACTGAGATCTGAAACACCATGTTCAAAAGTCAAATGATTTTTCCAAGCTGAAAAGGGAACCTCATTTTAGCAGATAAAAAATTGCAATACTTACTATCTCTGAGTAAGGATTAGTTAGTGTAGTCAGTTACTGAAAATTAGTGATCTGACTGTATTGTATTTATTGAATATAGGAAGAAGTCTTTATAAATGTTGGCTGAGTCATTTCGTAAGACTAAAGCCAAGCAAAATTGGAGCCCTCCTGGTTGAAGGTATTTTTATTGCAATGAGAAGGTTTCTTTCCGAGTATTAGACACACAAGTGTGGTCTAACTTTGGCGTGGAAAGTAAGTCATGAATCCTAAGGCAAAGACTCTTAATTTCTTGACTGTGTAATGCAATAGACATATTTAAATACGTTTACTATAAGAAGCCAAAAACATATGCAATCAAGGAAATTAAGTAGAGGCAATTGAATATTTTTTTCCTTTACATTCCACTTGTTAATGATCTCAAGGACCAAATACCTGTTCTTTATACAAAGGGCATATTTTTTTTTCTGTTTTACAGAGAAATAACCTATAGAAAACTACTATGAGTTACTCTTTAGTCTCTAGTGAGTTTCCTATTTTGTAGGCCATAAATTTAATAGGCTGTAATGCTATTCAAACAACACAGATACTTAATATACCATGAAAAGCCCATAAGTTACGGGAAATTATGAAAATATCTCAATGCTGTGGTCACAAAAGTGAACAATCTTCTTGACAGGAACTTCAAAGGTAACATGAAATTACATTTCCCACTTATTTCTGAGGCATTGACTGGTAACTTTAGTCTCCTGTGATTTCACCCATGCTTCTCCTACAGATGATGTTCTATCCAGCCAGCCAACAATTCTCAAGCAGAGTGGCTCTAGAAACTCAGCTCTTAAAAACATCACGGAGCTTTATCAGTGATAAGGCCAAGAGGTTGCAACTACTGTTATCTTTGGACACACAAAAGAATCGCCTGGTCCAGGTCAGAGAGCACTTTTCTGGTATTCTTGGTGTCAGTATAATGTGCCATTTAATTAGGAGTCTGGTTTAAAGCGTGCACCTAGCAACAAAGCAATCAAATGACAAGCACACATTATCATGATTGATTTTGATAAATACAAATAACAGAGGTTTTTCGTTGTCATCTAATAATTATAATGCTATAGATAATTCATTTTCATTTTAGAATTTGAAAAATACACAAAAAGATATAGAGAATGAAATATGACAGTCAGCACTCAGCAGGAGGTTGTACAAACATGAATGAAGGAAGCTTCTGTTCTGTCTTTATGTTTCTTATTTTTACACTTTTTAAGGGAAAGGGAAAGTTTAAGAAATTTTATTTATTAGACTCTAGAATTTTATACTTTCTCTACTAAAAGTAACAAGTCAATTATTTTCTCCAAAGAAATCATGACTACCAGTTGATAAAGAGGAACAGATGTTCACTCAGTGAATTTTTAGTGATTATAGATAGGCACTGTTTGCATCAAATTCAACAATTGGCTTTTAAATATGGCATTTCTTGTAATCACTCTTGAAAACAGGGTAACGAGATAGCATGCATTCTGTATTACATGGTCTCTCTGCAAACCAGGGTGTTCTCTGCTCTGTCTTGCCCTAGGTTTGAACAGTTCTGAACAGCCATCCCTCCTTTCTCCCCACCATTGTTCACATTCTATGCATGAATAAGAAATGCTCTCATTTCTTTCTTTCCTTGTTCTTTTGTTTCATCCTTCCAGTCTTCCTTTCCTCCTTCAAATATTTTCAAACTGGTAGTATGTTTTTTGAAAGGAGTTTAGTATAGTGGTTAATATAAAGGCTTGGAACTAAAGAGCCCTGGGTTTCAGTCTCAGGTCTGAGACTTGCTAATGGTGCTCCCTTGGGCAAGTCATTATACTTAACTCCAAGCATCAGCTTTTTCATATGTAAAATGGTGATATCCATACTTACTTCCATGGTTATTGTGGTGACTAGGATAATAAAATTAAGGGACTGAACAGAGTACAACATTAGTCATAGATATTATTACTGAAAAAAATTGACTTAGTAAAAACACATAGGAAACGTTAACATTATTTCATAGAAATAATATTTGTAAGGACCTAATAGAGCCACTAACACGCTGCAAAATTAGCTCAAGACATTAATAGGAATGGAATACAGTCCTTTGACACCCAACTCTGGGCAAACCTCGTTTAGCAAAGACACCCAGAAAAGACTGAGATAGAAAAAAAAAAAAAATATATATATATATATATATATACACACACACACACACACAGAGAGAGAGAGAGAGAGAGAGAGAGAGAGAGAGCGCGCGCAGCTAGGCTGGCATTTAAAAATTGTATATTTCTGCTCTTCATTTGACCCAAGAGCATATATTGGAGAGAATATTTGGCCTAACAAGCTGAGAATGGGTGGTATGGGTCAATTAAGGTTATAAAATAACACAAAGAGTAAATCCTTATCAGAGCTTTCTGCTTTACAATAGAGAGATTTAATCAGCTTAAATGGGCCTGGGTGTCTCTTCCTTACTCTTAGAAGAAGGAATCTTGCTTTATTCCAGCTATTTCCTGAAGAGAGCCCTTCTCCCTCCCTCAAGTATTTAGGCTAATTACAACTGGTGAGGTAGTTTCCAGGCTGAATAAGAAATCAAAAGGGAAGGGAAGGGGGGCGGGGGCAGTGGTGTGGATTTCAGAGAGAAAAATAACTTAAGAAAAAGTATGTTCTCAGAGGGGGGAAAATTAGAGAATTAGGTCACTGATTCAGAGCCAGGAAAAATCCACATAAGTGGAAATTGGAGCAATGAAAGTATTTCATATTAACACATGCAAAGGCTGAATGTGCCCAGTCCAGGGGATGTTCTCCTTCCTGGACAGTGGCTAGAGGCTGAAAGACCTCTGGGCTTTTCTATGTCTTATTCATTTGCTAATCAGCACCATTCCGCCAACAGCACACGTGGTCATGTATGCGGTGCCCTGGAAAACTCGAGGTCCACATAGCAATGATTATAATCAAAACCACTGGAGACGCTCATTTCAGCTTCTAGAATATCAAGCTTCAAAGGCAGACATGCCTCCAATGAAAACCAGCACTTTCTTTTGCTTTCTTTCTTTTCCCTTTTTTTCTTTTCTTTTTTTTTAAGTTCTGTTAAGTCTAGAGTTTTAGATTCAAGTATTCGACAATTATATATCAACAGAGACAGAATCCATTTTGCCTAATGCAAAGATATAAATGGTTAAAAGGGCAGGCAAAGTGTCATATGTCAGCAGATACTAGTTGAGGTTAAACTCTGCTGATGTGACTAGAATATTGACATCTCAGTTAAAGTCAATATCTAGAAATTGGTGGTGTGACTTGGAATACATATCTCCTTAATGACTTTCCAGTATAATATGAAAATGCCAAATAGTACTCCACACGTCTGAGAATCATAAACTCCTTTCCCTCATGCTTTCGCCAAAAACTGTCAAACCCTTATTGTTATCCAAATTTTAGTTGAAAATAGAATGAAGCACAAAATACAATCCTAAAAATCTTGCCCCCCACCAAGAAAAGCTGTACTTTCCTTTAATTATAAGGCTAATTAGGTTGCAACTGATGAATTACTGGGCCTAAATTTGGGGGGTGAAGTCCTATTATATTGCTCAGGACGAACAAGAGGAGTGTTCTTTTATTTACCTGTTTACTCATTTGTCTCTAATTGCTGTGTTCTTCTTTATTTACCTTTCTGCAGCTTGCCCAACCTAATATGGCATGTTGTAGTTGACTGGGAAGGGGCAATTTTCATTTTCTTTTGGTTATCTCATTAATCCGGGATATTAATGCCTTGCTAAAGTCTTATTACTCTGTTTTAGCTCAGTTTGACTTTCTAACTTGGTATATACCACTTATGATTCTGGCTAGATCAGTGATTCTGAACCCTAGTTCTATGTGACAATTTAAGGAAGAGCTTTTGAAATACACCAATCCCTGGGCCTAATCCCTGACCAATCAAGTAATATTATGTGGACCAGGGGTCTGGGAGCTAACCAGTACCCTTTAACACAAAAATGGCAAAACTCTGTCCCACATACTGTGTTAGATGTTTATTGCTGTGTAACAAACTGTCCCAATACTAATGACTTAAAACAATGATGATTTACTATTTTCCATCATTCTGTGAGTCAGGGATTTGGGCAGGGCTTAGCTGGCTGGTTCCATATGATGTCACCTAGAGTCATTCAGCTGCATTCAACCAGTAACTGGATTGGGCCTGAAGGTCCAATAAGGCTTCACTCACTTGACTGGCACCTCAGTGATGTTCCACCTCCACTCTACATGACTATGCTGGGCTTCCTTATAGTATGGTGATCTCAGGCTGGAAAGACATTTTAGACTGAGGCTGGCTTCCAAAAGAAAGGATGCAAAAACTGCTGGCCCCTTCCAAGGCATAGCTTGAGAAAATCCTAAATCATTTCTTCCAATTTCTATTTGTCAAAGCAAGTCCTGAGGCTAGGCCAGATTCAAGAAGAGGGGAAATCAACTCTTCTCTTGATGTGAGGAGTAGCATGCACATACAAGGTCTGAGGAATTGCTGGTCATCACACTTAAGAGACTATAGAACACATGCCACCAGTTCCTGATCTCAAAGCCATGGCAGACATTTCTAACCCAACATGGTGGTTCCCCCTGTTGGTCCTTGGTATAGTCTGAGTTCTTCTTAATACTGCATGACATGGTTTGGCTGTGTCCCCACCCATAGCTCCCATAATCCCCACATGTCTTGGAAGGGACCCAGTGGGAGGTTATTGAATCATGGGGATGAGTTTTTCCCATGCTATTCTTGTGACAGTGAATAAATCTCATGAGATCCGATGGTTTTATAAAAGGCAGCTCCCCTACACACTCTCTTTTGCTTGCCACCATGTAAGACATGCCTTTGTTCCTCCTTTGCCTTCTGCCATGTTGTGAGGCCTCCCCAGCCATGTGCAACTGTGGGTCCATTAAACCTCTTTTTCTTTATAACTTACCGAGTCTTGGATAAGTCTTTATTAGCAGCATGAGAACAGACTAATATACTGCACCTCAACAGTCACTGTCAGTAGATTGGAGTTGCCACGAAGTTTAAATTGTTCAACAAATCTGCTCTGTTGGAAAGAGCTGAAGTTCTATTCCTTCCTTACTGTGGCTTATGAAACAGAGTATTGGTACTCTTCTGAAAGACCAAGAAGATGCCAGTAGGACCCATGGCCCTGCCTGTGGAGACAGTCAGGCTCATGAGTTTCACTGTAATCCTGTGAAGTAGGAGTGGCAAGTTTGAAAAAAAAAATTTTTCCTGGTTTGCAAATGGAGAAATTGAGGTGGACTGAACTCAAGGCACCATTTTAGGTGCTACAAAGGACACAAAACTTTCTTAGACATTGTTGCAATTCTCAGTATCATTTTCTGGCAGAAGGCAGGCATTTAAACAACTAACTCTAATACTTAACAGAATGAAATGAAGGTTGTCAGAGAAGTATGGACAAAATGATTCTGTAAGTCAAAGACAGGAAAAATTAAATCCAACAAGAGGATCTGGCTGTATTTCATGGGGAACAAGGATGATAGCAGGATAGATTCTTCAGGAAAAAAATGATCTGAACATCAGAGAATTAAGAGAAACACTGGGAAAATGGAGCAAGTCATAATTTTTTTTTTTTTGTAAAAATATTTCCTTTATGATTATTCTATAAAGAAAAAGATGTCATTTCATGCCATTATATATTTTGGTTGCAAAAATTATTCTCCTCCTCCCCACAGAAAAAAACATTTCTGGGTTAATTTATTCCTTTTTAGTGCCAAGCATTCCTCCATAATTATATATCTATACTATGCTTTAAATATATATAATATGTAAGAGAGAGACAGAGAGAGAGAGTGAGAGTGTGTGTGTGTGTGTGTGTGTGTGTGTGTATTTCAGACAGGGTCTTCTCTGTTACCCAGGCTGGAGTTCAGTGGCATGATTACAGCTCACCACAATTTTGAACTCCCAGGCTCAACAAATCTTCCTACCTCAGCCTCCCAGGTAGCTGAGGCCACAGGTGCATGCCACCACACACATTTAATTTTTTTAAACAAATTATGTAGTGATAGGGACTCACTATGTTTTCCAGGCTGATCTTAAACTCCTGAGCTAAAGCCATCTTCCTGCCTCAGCCTCCCAAAGTCCAAAGTCCTGGAATTATAGGTGTGAGCCGCTGTGTTTAGCTAAAAAAAAAAAAAAAAAAAAAAAAAATCTGTGTTTTAATAAAGTCAGTTTCATAATTTTAGTTTTGTTTTTCAAAATGAACATCCAATCAAACCTATTATATTTCACAATTTTACTATAAAATTTAGGACTTTGCTTTTAGTTGATTTATAAGTGACATTTTTCTGCTGCTAATTATTTCTGAGTAGTAAAATTAATGTATGAGAATTTACTATCATAGTGTGAATGCTTAATAAATATTAATCATTTATTATTTTAAGTAAACTTTGTGTTTTAGAACAGTTTTGGATTTACAGAAAAATTATGAAGATAATACAGAATAGCCATATATAGTAGTCCCCTTTTATCTGCTGGAGATGCATTCCAAGACCCCCAGTGAATGCCTGAAACTGCAGATAGTACCAAGCCCTATATGTAGTTTTTTCCTGTACATACATACCTATGATAAAGTTAAATTTGTAAATTAGACACAGTAGGAAATCACCAAAAATAATAAAATAGAACAATTATTACAATATACTGTTATAAAAGTTATGTGAATGCGGTCTCTCTTTCTCTTTCTGTCAAAATACTTAGTATTAATAGTTTTGAACCGCAGTTGACTGTAGGTAACTGAAACTATAGAGAGTGAAATCGCAGATAAGGGGGGAACTACTGTATCCCATGTTCAGTTTCCCCTGTTTGTATCTTAAATCCATATGGTACATTGTATAGTACATTGGCTACAATTAATGAACCAATGTTGATACATTATTCTTAATGAATGTCCATATGTTGTTCAGATTTTCTTAGTCTTTATCTAAGGCTTTTTTTCTGTTCCAGGATTCCATAGAAGACACCACACTACATTTAGTAGTCATGTTGCCTTAGGCTCCTCTTGGCTATGACAGTTACTCAGACTTTATTTCCATTTGCAGCTTTAGAGAGTACTGGTCGGGTATTTTGTAGAATGTCCCTCAACTGGGATGTGTCTGATGTTTTTCTTATGATTATACTGGGATTCTGGATTTTGAGAGGAAGAGTGCAGAGATAAAGTGTCGTTTTCATCACATCATACATGCTATCGACATGGCATTCTTGATGTTAACCTTGGTTACCTGGCTAAGGTGGTATTTGTCAGTTATTTCCATTACACATTTACTCCTTTTTCTCCCTTTCCAAACTTTGCTCTTTGGAAAGCAGTCACTGTGCACCACCCACACTTAAGGAGAAGGAAATTATGCTCCACTTCCTTAAGGACAGAGTAACTACATAAATCATTTGGAAATCATCTGCATGGAAGATTTGTCTATTTCCTTCTTCTTCTCCTCCCCCTCCCCATTTATTTGCTTATTTGTATCAGTGTGGGCTCATGGATATTTATGTTATATTTTGGGCTATCATTAAATACTGCTTTGTTTTAATTGCTCAAATTGTTTCAGCTTTGGACACTGGGAGCTCTTTCAGTTGATTCTTCTTTCCTTTTAACACATTCTCATTCATGTAAGGATGCTTTGTGTTGATATGGTGCTTTGTTTGCTTGTTTTGAGCACTTCCTTACTTTCTGGCGCCATGAGATGCTTCAAGCTCAGCTTGTACATTTCCTGTCCCCATCCTAGACCAACCATTTCTCCAAGGAGCTTTGGTTCTTGGTGTTGGAGAACGGCATCAGACACCAGGATCTAGGTGCAAGATGTGCTTATTCCTACTCTGTATTGTTCCCTCTAGGGCCCCTCAGCTGACAGAACAAGAAAATATGTGTGTATGCAAGTCCATGTATATTCATATATCTGTAAACATTTCTATATGTAACTATCTACGTCGGTATTAAGCTAAACATGAGTTCACACAAATGTCTCCAACTCTAAATCTATTGCTACATTGATCACTCTGGCCCCCTCCCCTTGCTCATCTGTAACCCCCCAATTTAACAGTGAGAAAAGTAGCTTCAAGTACCTGGCATCAATTTCCTTGTTTCATTCATGTATACATGTATAGTGGCATCAGAATTGTTAGCCAACACCTATCAAATAGAGCACAGTGCTTATGTACAATTTTTTTGCTTTAGTCATACAGACTCCATTCATTTCCAAAATTACTCAGTTTGGCATCCTTCCCCCAACCCCCTCAGTGAGGTTATTTCATGCATTTGTAATAAGTTAGGCTATTTTCTCATATTCTGCATTCCATTCAGCTTTCTAAATTATTTTTGTAATTTGCATACATTAACGGTCACTCTTTATGCTCTAAATTTCCATGAGTTTTGGCAAATTCATGGTGTTATATAGTCATATTCACTATGCCATTATTATTTTTGTTTAAGAAAGGTTTATATGGTATTTACTATGTGATAGAACCTAGTCATTTCATTTATATAGCAACTTTATTAGACAGATACCATTATCATATAATCTCTGCTTCAGGTACAAAAATTAAAGCATAGAGAAGTTAAGTAACCTCCTTAAGATCACAAAGCTAGCGTGGGTAGTCTTGGGTTGAAAACCTAGGGTATTTTTCCTCCCAACCATTGTATTGTCCCACCTCCCTGGAGTCATGATTATTTCTTCTCCTACTTTACTCTCATGGTTTTCTTCTATTCATTTTTTCTCTCCTGAAAAAATTCCTTTTGCTACATGCTGAATTTAACTCTTACCTGCCTACAACTCTTTGCTAGCCTTCTCAATTATTAGTGATTTCAGAAATTTTAGGAGTGAAGACAGATAGGGGCACCATGCTGAAATCACCCGACAAAAGCTGACAGTTACTCTGAAGCTACTAGCATGCTGTTCATGTAAGTGGATGCAGTTGACTGGCCTTTTCTGTTTTGGAATCAAAGGCGATTAAGTATCAAACTTGAAATCTAGAGGAAAGGCAATTTTAAAAGTCAATACAACCTTTCAGTCTTTTGCAAATGGCCTTCCTTTCCCTATCATTCTCGGGAAAAAAAAGATAAAAGAAAGAAAGAAAAACTCAAAAGGAGCCTATCTCTTTTAGAAACTCTAGGAGCTGTTGAAAAGTGGATCATATTTTGGAGAACTGGATTCTAATCACCTCTATGTATATTTGGGAAAAAAGGGTGCCTATGTTGGAAATATTCATAAAAACTTTCAAGGTGATACAAGATCTGGATAAGAAGCTTTCACTATTCTCTTCTCAATGGATTTAGAGTAAAAATACAAGCGAAAAGAGTAGGCAAATTTATCCAAGCAAATATCACAGGGGTATTAAGAAAGAAGGTCATCCAATTAACTAATTACTTCTTACATATCCTGGCGTACTAATCAAAATCAGTTGCTATCAGAAATCTGGGCTCAGAGAAAGCAGGCAATCCAAGTTGGAAATCCAAGTTGGCTTTTAAAATCTCAAAAGGCATCATTCACATGTGATGGCTATGGTACAACTAAATATTGACACGTGATATTTCTTGGAATTTGAAGACATTTTTCTTTTCATTGTACTCCCTATCCATTCCTTGTTTCATTCCTGTGTACATGCATAGTGATATCAGAATTGTTAACCAATACCAAACTCAATTAAATACAGCACAGTGCTTATGTACAGTTTCTTTTGCTTTAGTCTTATAGCCTCCACTCATTTTCAAAATTACTTGGTTCAACACCCTTTCCCAACCCTTTCAGTGAGGTTGTTTCATACATTTGTAATACAGCAGGTTGTGAAAATTATGCTGCCAGGGAACTTCAGGGGAAAGTTCCAACGGATAAAAAGGTGAAGGGAATTAATGTCTATCGAGTGTTTATTAGGTACTCAACAATTTTTATGTATGTTCCATTTAAACCTCATAACAACCTCATATAGATCTTGTAGACCAACTAAGGAAATTATTGTTATTTTTAATGTAAAAGGAAGCTGTTAGATGTGAAAAACACGAGACTATGGGAGATATTCAGTTTCTTTCCCATCCCTGCAGATGGTAGAGTTAGGATTGGAACTCAGACTTTAAGTTTTTTAGCTTCATATTCATTTGTTTCACAACACCTGTCATTAACCTCTGAGGTCCTGCACTGGATCTCACCAGATCCTCCCACCGCCAAGCTGGTAGGAAATGGGTATAAGTAGTGAGAAGGCAGTTATATGGAAGAACAGTAAGAGACAGAGGAGGAGAGTACAAGGTAATGAAGTCTAAGCAAGGCACTGGCAGGCCAAGGAAGACTTGAAGAGGAGCCCATACATGGATGGGTTGACTTAAGGTCCCCAGTTTAATTGAAAGTTGTTTGTCTTTTAGATCCAGTTCGTGGGAAGTTTCCAACTGCCTGGTCGGAGGTATCTCCCTTCCACTGGAGGCATCATGCTAACCAGAGATCTGAGGTGTTCCAGACTTTCTTCAGCATGGCAATATTTCCTGTCTTTGGCTGATTTTCCTTGGGCCAAGCTCCTTAGAAGTCAGTCTTGGCTTCTCTGCCAAAGAGACCTGGGATCATCAGGCAATAATCCTCCAATTGATTGCCCCTGTTCTACATTCCTGATCCATGACTATTTGCAGACCTTGGGACCAGCTTTCCAAAACCCAGCATAAGCTGCTTTAATTTTATCATTGTCCTATAATTTCATGGAAATGGCTGCTGCAAAGCCAACAAATGACTAATAAAATCCCTCAGCCCACTCATTTTTAATGTCATTCTGGAACTCCAGAACAGAGACCATCTGGTCACAGTGCTTACTTTAATATAACAGAGGAGCTGAATTGAAAATCATATTTCTGAGAGAACACTGAAACAAGTGATCGGCTTGTAAACCCAAAGCACAGCACAACAAGTCAAATGTTTCCTTGAGCAGTGATAAAATACTCTAGGTGCTACATACTCAATTTTGTCTGTATACACACACACACACAAACAGACACACATGATAGACAAACATCAGTCAACATTCTACTAGTAATAACTGTTCCATTCATTGAGTACTATCCTTGTGCCAGGCAATGTACAAAATACCCCAGGTTATTTTGCAAAAGTACTATTAGTATACTCATTTTATAGGTGAAATAAATAGAAGATAAGTAAACTTGCTCCAAGTCACACAGCTAGTAAATAACAAGGCCAGGCTTAGGACCAATGTCCATCAGTTTAGTTTCTACACATGTGCCCTGAGCAACTGAGTTATTTGACTTTTGTGTGTGTGTGTGTGGAAAAGTTACCCCGAGCAATAACTAATTTTTCAACTAGGTAGAATAAGTTGTTTTTAATTTTAAATTGTTTTCAATTGTGGAATAATGTTATTTATTTATTTTTATTTTCATAGGTTATTGGGGAACAGGTAGTGTTTGGTGTATGAGTCAATTTTTTAGTGGCAACTTGTGAGATTTTGGTGCACCCACTATCAGAGCATTATACACTGCACCATATTTGTAGTCTTTTAATCTTCACCCTCTTCCCGCCCTTTCCTCCTGAGTCCCCGAGGTCCATTTTATCATTCTTATGCCTTTGCGTCCTCATAGCTTAGTTCCTACTTGTGAGTGAGACGATACGATGTTTGGTTTTCCATTCCTGAGTTACTTCACTTAGAGTAATTGTCTCCAATATCATCCAGGTTGATGCAAATGCCATTAATTCATTTTTTATGGCTGAGTAGTATTCCATCATGTATGTGTGTGTGTATATATATATACACACCAATTTCTTTATCCATTCATTGACTGATGGGCATTTGGGTTGTTTCCATGTTTTTTGCAACTGTGAATTGTGCTGCTATAAACATGCGTGTGGAAGTATCTTTTTTGTATAATGGCTTCTTTTCCTCTGGGTACATGCTCAGTAGTGGGATTGCTGGATCAAATGGTAGTTCTACTTTTAGTTCTTTAAGGATTCTCCACACTCTATTCCATAGTGATTGTACTAGTTTACATTCCCACCAGCAGTGTAGAAGTGTTCCCTGTTCACTGCATCCATGCCAACATCTACTATTTTTTGATTTTTTGATTATGGCCATTATAGCAGGAGTAAGGTGGTATCACATTGTGATTTTGATTTGCATTTCCCTGATCATTAGTGATGCTGAGCATTTTTTCATAAGTTTATTGGTCATTTGTACATCTTCTTTTTGAGAATTGTCTATTCATGTCCTTAGCCCACTTTTGATGGGATTGTTTGTTTTTTGCTTGTTGATTTGAGTTTGTTTTAGATTCTGGATATTAGTCCTTTTTCAGATGTATAGATTGTGAAGATATTTTTCAACTCTGTGGATTGTCTGTTTACTCTGCTGACTGTTCCATTTGCCGTGCAAAAGCTCTTTAGTTTAAGTCCCAGCAATTTATATTTGTTTTTATTGCATTGGTTTTTGGTTTCTTGGTTATGAACTCCTTGCCTAAGCTAATGTCTAGAAGGGTTTTTCAATGTTATCTTCTAGGATTTTTATAGTTTCGGGTCTTAGATTTAAGTCCTTAATCCATCTTGAGTTGATTTGTGTATAAGGTGAGAGATGAGGATCCAGTTTCAATTTCCTGCATGTGACTAGCCAATTATTCTAGCATCATTTGTTGAAAAGGGTGTCCTTTCCCCACTTTATATTTTTGTTTGCTTTGTTGATGATCAGTTGGCTATAAGTATGTGGGGTTATTTATGGGTTCTCTATTCTGTTCCATTGGTCTATGTGCCTATTTTTATGCCAGCGCCATGCGTTTTGGTGACTATGACTTTATAGTATAGTTTGAAGTTGGGTAATGTGATGCCTCCAGATTTTTTCTTTTTGCTTAGCCTTGCTTTGGCTATGGGGGCTCTTTTTTGGTTCCATATGAATTTTAGAATTGTTTTTTCTAATTCTGTGAAAATTTGTGGTGGTATTTTGATGGGAATTGCATTGAATTTATAGAATGCTATTGGCAATATGGTCATTTTCACAATATTGATTCTACCCATTCATGAGCATGGGATGCGTTTCCATTTGTCTGTGACTTCTATGATTTCTTTCATCAGTGTTTTGTAGTTTTCCTTGTAGAGGTCTTTCACCTCCTTGGCTTGGTATATTCCTAAGTATTTAATTATTTTGCAGTTATTTAAAAAGGGGTTGAGTTGTTCATTGATTCTCAGCTTGGTCACTGTTGGTGTATAGAAGAGCTACTGATATGTGTACATTAATTTTGTATCCAGAAACTTTGCTGAATTCTTTTATCAGTTCTAGGAGCTTTCTGGAAGAATCTGTAGGGTTTTCTAGGTAAATGATCATATCATTAGCAAACAGTGACAGTTTGACTTCCTCTTTACTGATTTGGATGCCCTCTATTTCTTTCTCTTGTCTGATTGCTCTGGCTAGGACTTCCAGTACAATGTTGAAAAGGAGTGGTGAGCATGGGCATCCTTGTCTTGTGCCAGTTCTCAGAGGGAATGCTTTCAACTTTTCCCCATTCAGTATGATGTTTGCTGTGGGTTACAGATGGTTTTTATTATATTGAGGTATGTCCCTTGTATGCCAAATTTGCTGAGAGTTTTAGTCATAAAGTGATGCTGGATTTTGTAGAATGGTTTTTCTGCATCTATTGAGATGATCATGTGATTTTTGTTTTTAATTCTGTTTATGTGGTGTGTCACATTTATTGACTTGGTACGTTAAACCATCCCTGCATCCCTGGTATGAAACCCTCTTAATCATGGTGGATTATCTTTTTGATATGTTGTTGGATTCAGTTAGCTAGTATTTTGTCAAGGATTTTAGCATCTATGTTCATCAGGGATATTGGTCTGTAGTTCTCTTTCTTGGTTATGCCCTTTCCTGGTTTTGGTATAAGGGTGATGCTGGCTTTATAGAATGATTTAGGGAGGGTTTCCTCTTTCTCTATCTTGGGCAAGAGTATCAATAGGATTAGTAACAATTCTTCTTTGAATGTCTGGTAGAAATCTGCTGTGAATCCATCTGGTCCTGGACTTTTTTTATTGGTAATTTTTAAATTACCATTTCAATCTTGCTACTTGTAATTGGTCAGGGTATCAAATTCTTCCTGATTTAAACTAGGATGGATGTATCTTTCCAGGAATTTATCCATATCTTCTAGGTTTTCTAGTTTATGCACATAAAGATGTTCATAATAGCCTTGAATGATCTTTTGTATTTCTGTGGTGTCAGATATTACAAATCCCATTTCATTTCATTTCTTAGTGAGGTTATTTGGAATGTCTCTCCTCTGTTCTTGATTAATCTTGCTAATAGTCTATCAATTTTATTTATCTTTTCAAAGAATGAGCTTTTTGTTTCATTTATCTTTTGCATCTTTGTTTGTTTCTTTCAATTTCATTTAGTTCTGCTCTGCTCTTTCCTTTCTTCTGCTGGGTTTGGGTTTGGTTTGTTCTTGTTTCTCTAGTTCCTTGAGGTGTGACCTTAGATTTTCTGTTTGTGCTCTTTCAGACTTTTTGATGTAGGTGTTTAGGGCTATAAACTTTCCCCTTAGCACCACCTTTGCTGTGTCCCAGAGGTTTTAATAGGTTGTGTCCCTATTGTTCAGTCCGAAGAATTTTTAAATTTCCATCTTGATTTCATTTTTGATCTTATAATCATTCAGGAGCAGGTTATTTAACTTCCACATATTTAAATGGTTTTGAAGTTTCCTTTGGAGTTGATTTCCAGTTTTATTTCACTGTGGCCTGAGAGAGTGCCTGGTGTAATTCCAATTTTCATAAATGTATTGAGGCTTGTTTTGTGGCCTATTATATTGGAGAACATTCCATTCACTGTTGAATAGAACGTATATTCTGCAGTTGTTGGATGGAATGATCTGTATATGTCTGTTAAGTCCATTTGTTCCAGGGTATAGTTTAAATCCATTGTTTCTTTGTTGACTTTCTGTCTTGATGACCTGTCTGGTACTGTCAGTGGAGTATTGAAGTATGTGACTATTATTATACTGCTTTCTATCTCATTTCTTAGGTCTATTAGTAATTGTTTTATAAACTTGGGAGCTCCAGTGTTAGGTGCACATATGTTTAGGATTGTGATATTTTCCTGTTGGACAAGGCCTTCTATCATTATATAATGCCCCTCTTTGTCTTTTTTAACCACTGTTGTTTTAAAGTTTGTTTTGTTTGAGATAAGAAATAACTACTCTCGCTCACTTTTGGTGTCCATTTGCCTGAAATGTCTTTTCCTATCCCTTTATCTTAAATTTGTGTGAGTCCTTATGTGTTAAGTGAGTCTCTTGAAGGCAGCAGATAGTTGGTTGGTGAATCCATTCTGCAATTCTGCATTTTTTAAGTGGAGCATTTAGGCCATTTACATTCAGTGTCAGCATTGAGATGTGTGGTACCATTCCATTCACCGTGCTATTTATTGTCTGTATACCTTGTTTTTTTTTTTGTTTGTTTTTTAAATTGTATTTTTGTTTTATAGGTCCTGGGAGATTTATACTTTAAAGCGGTTCTGTTTTGATGTGTTTCCAGGATTTGTTTCAAGATTTAGAGCTCCTTTTAGCAGTTCTTGTAGTGGTGGCTTGGTAGTGGTAAATTCTCTCAGCATTTGTTTGTCTGAAAAAGACTGTATCTTCCCTTCATATATGAAACTTAGTTTTGCTGGATACAAAATTCTTGGCTGCTAATTGTTTTGTTTGAGGAGGTTGAAGATAGGGCCTCAATCCCTTCTAGCTTGTAGAATTCCTGCTGAGAAATCTGCTATTAATCTGATAGGTTTTCCTTTATAGGTTACCTGGTGCTTTTGTCTCAAAGCTCTTAAGATTCTTTCCTTTGTCTTAACTTTGGATAACCTGATGACAATGTGCCTAGGTGATAATCTTTTTGCAATTAATTTCCCAGGTGTTCTTTGTACTTCTTGTATTTGGATGTCTAGGTCTCTAGCAAGGCCAGGGAAGTTTTCCTCAATTATTCCCCCAAATATGTTTTCCAAACTTTTAGATTTTTCTTCTTCCTCAGAAACACTGATTATTCTTAGGTTTGGTTGTTTAACATAATCCCAGACTTCTTAGAGGCTTTGTTCATATTTTCTTATTGTTTTTCTTTGTCTTTGTTGGATTGGGTTAATTTGAAGACCTTGTCTTTGAGCTCTGAATTTCTTTCTTCTGCTTGTTCAATTCTATTACTGAGACTTTCCAGAGCAATTTGCATTTCTATAGATGTGTCCATTGTTTCCTGACGTTTTGATTGTCTTTTATTTATGCTATATATTTCCTTGAATATTTCTCCCTTCACTTCTTGTATCATTTTTTGGATCTCCTTATATTGGGTTTCACCTTTCTCTGTTGCCTCCCTGATTAGCTTAACAACTAACCTCCCGCATTCTTTTTCAGATAAATCAGGGATTTCTTTTTGGTTTGGGTCCACTGCTGGTAAGCTAATGCGATTTTTTTGGAGGTGTTAAAGAACCTAGTTTTGTCATATTACCAGAGTTGGTTTTCTGTTTCCTTCTCATTTGGGGAGGCTCTCTCAGAGGGAAGGTCTAGGGTTGAGAGTTGTTGTTTAGATTATTTTGTCCCATGGGTTGTTCCCTTGATGTAGTACTGTCCCCCTTTTCCTGTGGATGTGGCTTACTAAGAGCCAAGTTGTAGTGATTGTTATCTCTCTTCTGGATCTAGGTACCTAGCAAGTCTACCAGGCTCTGTGCTGGTACTGGGGGTTGTCTGCACAGAGTCCTGTGATGTGAACCACCTGTGGGTCTCTCAGCCATGAATACCAGCACCTGTTATGGTGGAGGTGGCAGGGGGGTGAAATAGACTCTGTGAGGGTTCTTAGCTTTCGTGGTTTAATGCCCAATTTTTGTGCTGATTGGCCTCCTGCCAGGAGGTGGCACGTCCCAAAGAGCATCAGCCGTGGTAGTATGCGGAGGAACAGGTGGTGGGTGGAACCCTAGAACCCAAGAGCATATGTCCTTTGTCTTCAGTTACCAGGGTGGGTAGGGAAGGACCATTGGGTGGGGGCAGGGCTAGCTGTGTCTGAGCTCAGACTCTCCTTGAACAAGTATTGCTGTGACTGCTGTGGAGGATGGAGTGAGGTTCCCAGGTCAATGGAGTTATGTTCCTAGGAGGATTATGACTGTCTCTGCTGTGTCATGCGGGTTGTCAGGGAAATGGGGGAAAGCCAGCAGTCATAGGCCTCACCCAGCTCCCATGCAAACTGAAGGGCTGAACTCACTCCCACTGTGCCCCCACCAACAGCACCAAGTCTATTTCCAGGCAGTGGGTGAGCAGGGCTGAGAACTTGCCCCAGGCTACCCACCTCCAAGCTGCAAAAGCAAATATGGCTTTCCTTCTTCCCCTACCTGTGGAGTCTGCACACTGAGTTCACATCCTTCCCCAAGTTCTGGCCAGAAGGCTTCTTGATCAGTTCAAATTGTCACAAAGTTCAGTTGGAGATTTCCTCCTCCCTGTGGCCTTTGCTCAGCACCTCTGGCCACCCTCCCAAAGGACCCCCGTGAGGCCAGGCAAAAACAGTTTGCTAGGGGGCCCAGCAAGCTCCCAGGGCTTTTCTCACTGCTTCTTCTACTCCTGCGTTTTGCTTGGCTCTCTAAATTGACTCAGCTCCAGGTAAGATCAGAATCTTCTCCCACAATCTAGGCCTTCAGTGTCCCAAGTGGGGGTGTGTGTTTGGAGCCAGATGTTTTCCCTTTCTCACTTCCACAGTTTGAGCACTCACAGTATTTGGGGCATCTCCCAGGTCCTGCAGGAGCCATCTGCTTCCTTCAGGGGGTCTGTGGGTCCTCTTGGGTTTCCTGATTTATTCCTGCAGTTGTTCTGGAGCAAAAATTCACAGTGCAAGCCTCCACACGCTGCTCTGTCCATCCGAGTTGGAGCTGCAATCTAGTCCTGCCTCCCATCCACCATGATCCATGATCACAAGGTAAAGCCCCATGATAGGCTGTCTGCAAGCTGAGGAGGAAGGAAGTCAGTGGTGGATCAGTCCCAGTCCCCAAACCTTAAAAGTGGGGAAGCTGACAGTGCAGCCTTCAGTCTGTGGCCAAAGTTCTGAGAGTCCCTGGCAAACCACTTGTGTAAATCCGAGGGTCCAAAAGCTGAAGAACTTGGAGTCTGATGTTCAAGAGCAGGAAGACTCAGCAAGTCTGTAAAATTGTGGAATGATTTTACATTTGCAGAAAAGTTGCAAAGATAGTACAGAATTTCCATATACTTTCTCACTTAGCTTTCTCTAATGTTAACATCTTACATAACCATGCTACGTTTGTCGGAACTAAGAAATCATCATTGATACAATTATGATGAACTCAACTGCAGACGTTATTCAGCTTGTGGAATGGTTTTTATTTGCAATTTTTCTTGTAACTTCTGATTTGATCATCGTTTTTTAGGTTCTATGGGGTTTTGTTTGTCTGTTTATATTACAGGTGGTTGAGTGTAGTTTCCAATTGTGTTGAGTTATGTATTAAACCAGCTCTGCCCTTGACTGACACTGGGGACCCCAAGCACATTGCCACTCTCTCCTCTGCTAATCTTCTATATTTTCAACTTCACCAGATTTATTCTCTCCCTCCTTCCTTCCTTCCTTCCTTCTTTCCTTCCTTCCTTCCATCTTTCCTTCCTTCTTTTCATCTTTCCTTCCTTCCTTCCTTCCTTCCTTCCTTCCTTCCTTCCTTCCTTCCTTCCTTCCTTCCTTCCTTCCTTCCTTCCTTTCCTTCCTCTCTCTCTCCCTCTGTTTTGTTTTGACACAGGATTTCACTTCTGTCACCCAGGCAGAGTACTGCAGCAGCACGATTCTGGTTCACTGCAAACTCCGCCTCCTGGGCTCAAGTGTTTCTCCTGTCTCCCAAGTAGTTGGGACTACAGGCACACACCACCTCACTTGGCTATTTTTTTCTGTATTTTTTGGTAGAGACGGGGTTTTGTCATGTTGCCCCGGGCTGGTCTCGAACTCCTGAGCTCAGGTGATCCAGCAGCCTTGGCCTCCCAAAGTGCTGAGATTACAGGTGTGAGTGGCCATGCCTGACCAACCTCACCGGATTTCTTTACATGAATTTCAACCTTGTGATTCAATTTGGTTGCTCTGCCTCTGATTTTAGCTATTTCTTCTTATCAAAATTTGGTAGCCCGACATGCCACATTGGTTTTCCTTCAGTACACATTTTATAATGGGAATTTAACTGTCCCTCTAGCTTGACCTTAAGGTTGTTGTGTTCTTATCATAAGATTATACTCTGACTCTACTTATCTCAGTAATCACAGTTCATAGGAAGGACCCAAATCTCCTGCTCTGACCATTGAATTTCCCCATTTTAAGGAGGATACAGAAACCTAAAGTAATTGCTCCAGAATTACATAGCACATAACTGGAAAATTAAAAGACCCAAGGAACAAGGGAGAACTGGGTCTCTAGGTATTCTTTAGTTGTTGGGACAAGTGCAGGTTAAAATAAAAATAAAACAGAAATCAAATATCATGGAAAGGTATGTTTCAGAAAAGAGCTTAAAAGTCTTTTCCTTGCCAAATATCAGAAACACTTTAATCCACTTTTGGAAAGGAATGCTGTCATTAGTTATAGCATTTGACCAGGCAAAACAAGTATTAAAATCAGGCTTAACATGTCTGAAACAAATTTCCTTCCTTCCTTCCTTCCTTTCTTTCATTTTTTCTTTCCTTCATTTTCTTTCCTTTCTCCTTGCTTCCCTCCCTCCCTTCCTCCATCTCTCTTTCTTTCTTTCTTTCTTTCTTTCTTTTTCTTTCTTCTTTCTTCTTTCTCTTTTTCTCTTTCTTTCCTTCCTTCCTTCCTTCCTTCCTTCCTTCCTTCCTTCCTTCCTTCCTTCCTTCCTTCCTTCCTTCCTTCTTTCTTTCTTTCTTTCTTTCTTTCTTTCTTTCTTTCTTTCTTTCTTTCTTTCTTTCTTTCTTTCTTTCTTTCTTCTTTTTCTTCTTTCTTTTTTTTTTTCTCTCTCTCTCCCCTTCCTTCCTTCCTTCCTTCCTTTCCTCCTTTTTTTCTACAACAAGTCCCTTCTCTTGCCTTCCTGTTTTATTACTGGATCTGCCCTATTCCCAGGCACCCACATAGGAACTCAGCGCCATCTTTTATTCTCTCTACACTGACATGCAAACCAATTGCCAAATCCTGACAATTTTGCCTCTTCTGCTCTCATTTTTATTCATGTCTTTCCATTTTTTACTGTCATCATTTTTGTGCTTCGGTTATCTCATAAACCTGTTGATCTCTGCGCTCCTACTATACTGTGGACAGATTAGGTTCTGATAGACAGCAACTGTCAGGCCTCTAATTCACTCAAAAACTTCAATGACATTCCCATACCTACTGAGATCAGAATAGACTCCTTCCTCTGGCATTTGAGGTAGTCCATTCTTATGGCCCACTTTTCCAGTTTTATCTTTTTCTGAGACAGGGTCTTACTCTGTTGCCCAAGCTGAAGTGCAGTGGCATGATCTTGGCTCACTGTAGCCTTCACCTCCTGGGCTCAAGCCATCCTCCTGTCTCTGCTTCGTGGGCATTTAGGACTATAGGCATGTGTACTACCATGTCCAGCTAATTTTTGTAATTTTTGTAGAGACAGGGTTTTGCCATGTTGCCTAGGCTGGTCCTGAGGTCAAGCGATCTGCCCGCCTCGACCTCCTAACGTGCTGGGATTACAGATGTGCAGTACCTCACCTGCTGTAGTTTTAGCTATTATTACTTCTTTACCATGTACACCATGAATCAACCATGCTAGTTTGTGTTTTTCCTTGAACATATACTGCCACCAGCATCTTAGCATATGCAGTTTCTTCTGTTTGGAAGGGCTCCTGTATTCCCACTCCTAATCTGCGGTTGTTGGCATACAGTATGTCAAGGGTTGGCAGAGTGTAGTCTAAAGGCCAAATCTGGCCTACCAGCCTGTTTTTGTAAACAAAGTCTTATTTGAACATAACTACACCCATTCATTTAAGTATATAGTCCTTTAGACCAGGCGCGGTGGCTCACGCTTGTAATCCCAGCCCTTTGGGAGGCTGAGGCGGGTGGATCACCTGAGGTCAGGAGTTTGAGACCAGCCTTATCAATATGGTGAAACCCCATCTCTACTAAAAATACAATAAATTAGCTGGGTATGGTGGCCACCTGTAATCCCAGTACTTGGGAGGCTGAGGCAGGAGAATTACTTGAATGCAGGAGAATTGCTTGAACCCAGGAGGCAGAGGTTGCAGTGAGCAGAGATCACGCCACTACACTCCAGGCTGGGTAACAGAGCAAGACTCCGTCTTAAAAAAAAAAAAAAAAAAAAAAAAAGGAGATAGTCCTTTATAGAACATGTGTGCTGAACTCTGCAATACATCCTTAGCCAATATTGATTTCTCTGTGTATCCAATTCAACATGTTTCAGCAAAAAATTGTTGTGTTCCTGCCGTGTGGTAAGTGTATAAAATCAGAAAAGTTATGGCCCTTCACTCAAGGAGCTCAACACCTGAAAGTGATGACTCAACTGTTAAACTACACAGTTCCTCTACAATATGCCAACTAGATGAATAGCAGTCCATAGAGGAGATACCTGTTAGCACAGAGTAGGGAGTGGCGAACATTTTGGAGGGGCTGAAATGGTAGGAAATAGATGATTAATAACTGAGGGGGATTGGAAATTATATATAGAAGTTTATCAAGGTGACAAAGGGTTAAAGACACTCCAGAGGAACAGCACGTACAAAAGGGACGGACATAACCATGCGTTCTCTTTAGGGAACCTCAGGTGTGCCTTCACAAAAGTGAAATGGAAAGAGAATGGGCTTTGGAGGCAAACTCACTTGGATTTGAATCCTGACTCTCATGCAGATTAACTGGGTGACTTTGAGCAAGTCTTCAGATTATTTTAGCCCATTTTCTTTTCTAGTAGTATTTACATGAATTAACTGATATGGCATAATTGAAAGATTATGGCACATCATTTGACACACACTGTTAGGCGACAAAAAATAATTATTGTAGTTCTTATCAGTATGTAGCAAAACAAAAAAGTTTACATAGGTTAGCATGAGACAGAAAGAGTAGAGAGAAAGGCATGCAGGCCTCAAGATACAAAGACAGCTGTTTTTTTTCTCGGTATCTCACGGTCTCTATTCTTCCAACCGTACTTGTTCCTTCCTGCATTATACACAGTGGTATGCTGACCTAATCCTTTCTTTCCTGTGAACTCCTGGAGGGAAGGGACCTTTCCTTATTCCTCTCTGTGTCTCTCAAAGTGCTTAGCACTGTGTCATACATAGAGCAGGCCTCTAATGAATATTTGTTGCATTTTTTAAACCTTGGACTATGAAAGGCACTTTCGCAGTAATCAGCCCATTCTTTTCTATGAAATTGAGACTAATGGGTTGAAAGATGTTTCATTGATTTGAGCTTTCCCAGACTGATGATCCCAATTCTAAATTGTAGATTCCAAGAAGTGGCATTTGTTCGTGTTTCTTCTCTCTTTTCCTCACTCTCTCATTCAGGTTTCCCTTTTCCCTTTTAGAAACGTCTTTCAGCTTCCCTCCGGTTGGCCACTGTTCTTGCAGGCGTGGCTTCTATTTGTTGTTACATTCACACCAAAATGCTCAGGATTTGTATCAGACCTTTTTCTGATAGGCTTGTGGGAAGGAAAATTAGAATAATCAGGACTGGATTATTTTAGGCCTTGAGAGGAAGACAGTATGTTTTTGAATCCTTCCACAAAAGCAAGCCTCATCTGCCATATATATAAGGTCAGTGCTATGGGTCACTGATAATGTAGGTGTCAACTTGACTGGATTGAGGGTGACTGGTGAGGCACTGTTTCTGGGTGTGTCTGGAAGGGTATTGCCAGATATTTGAGTCGATGGATGGGGAGAGGAAGACCCACCCTCAAAGTGGGTGGGCACCATCCAATTGGCTGCAAACACAGATAGAACAAAGCAGACAGAAGAAGGGATAAGCAGCTTGCTGAGTCTTCTCACTTTCTCTCTCTCTTTCCATACCAGACCCTTGCTTCCTCTTCTCCTGCCCTTGGACATCAGACTCCAGGTTCCTCAGCCTTTGGATTCTGGGACTTGCACCAGGGGCCTTCCCGGGACTCTTGGGCCTTTGGCCTCATACTGAGGGCTGCACCGTCAGCTTTTCTGGTTTGAGGTTTTTGGTCTTGGAATGAGCTATGCTATGGGCTTCTCTCTTTCCCCAGCTTGCAGACGGCCTGTCTCGGGACTTTGCCTTGTAATTGTATGAACCAATTCTCGCTATAAATTCCCTTTTGTATATACATATATCCTATTGGTTCTCTCCCTATGGAGAACCCTGACTAAAACAGGGTCCTAGAAAGAACACAACTCATAATTATAGAATAATATTTTAGCTATCATATACCGAAAGCTTTCTATGTGGTAGACACTTTGTGTAAGTTACGTTCATCCCTGATAACACCAATGCAAGTTACTATTCCACTTTACAGATGGGAAACTGAGGCTCAGAAAGGTAAGGCAACTTTCACTAGTCCACACAGGCTAAGGGGCAGAGCCTGGCTCTGTTTACTTTTCCAGGGTTCCTGACAATACTCTTTGATTGCCCTGCAGCTGGGAAGGAAATTAGCTATCTTTTAGGCTTCAGCTCTCTGCTGTGCATTCCTCCTTTCCAGCATTTTCCATGATGGTTTTCCTTGCAATACTGGCCTGAAAGCAAGGCTAACTACATAACTTGCTGAGACCAGTGCAAAATAAAACACAGCTCTTTGTTGAAAAAGCAGAAAAAAAAAAGTACCTTTAAAGTTATTAAAATATAAAACCTTTTCCAGTATTCTGTCTTCTCTTTTGACTTATTATGGTTTATTATTTAATGTCATTCTAAGTAAAGAAAAATTAAAATTTTAAATTATTAGCATAAATTTTGCTGTTCATTTTTATATCGTGTGATGCCAGTTTTGAATGCAAATGCAAGAGCATACGCAGAATTACTGAAATGACACAATTTCTATTTTGCAGCTTGTATATGCATATGTATTTTGTTCTTTCCACAAGAGAGGAAAGGCTGCCCTGTTTTTCTTTCCCTTCTTGATATCTGCACATTCTACCAATACTCTCTATCTCTGACTTATTGATGAGTAAGAAGGATTGAAAGCAGAAGAAACTATGGCTTGAGCCATCTTCCCCTTTCCTTCCATGTCGTTTTCAGCAAAAGTAGCTAATACAGGGGAGTCACATGGGTAAGAAATCATATCATAGAATTCCCAGATTGCTAACATTTCTTAGAATTCCCTTGCTGTCTTTTTCTGTTCAAGGCACACTCTGGTTCAGACAGAAAGTGTGGGCTCTTGGGACTGTCAGCATCCTCAGCTCACTCAGTTTTAAATGTTATCTCATACTCACTTTCCAGCTTGCTGATCTTGCCTGCTTCATGGGACCACCTGAATTGTGTTTACGGGGCACCACAAACACTCTATGAGAGTAGGGTGGCAAGAAATGGCAGACACATATATTGTGCCTGTCTTCTCTGTTCATGTACATGCTCCATTGTCTCATGGGACTCCACTTGCAAAACACAAGTCATATAATAAAATTACTGAGAGTTTCAAGTTGATGACACTAGAGCATTAAACCAATCAAGTAGCCCCTTGAGCACAGACTCTGGGTGACTCTGTAGGTCGTACACCCATGAAGCTGGCCCTGCCTGGGCGATGTTAAGAGGTGGGCTCTAGGAGGAAGATTCTACAAGTCAAACTGTGAAAACTTCCTCTAGATCTCTTATCACACTTAACCACTTTCCAACTTTCTCTCACAGACTTTGTCTCACCACTGGGCTCTTTCAACAGATCCCATTTGAAAATCTTCAACTCCATCAGGCTTTGAGAAGCAAAGGACAGTCTGGCATGGTGGCGCACGTCTGTAATCCCAGCACTTTTGAAGACTGAGGCATGTGGATTGCCTGAGGTCAGGAGTTCGAGACCACCCTGGCCAACATGGCAAAATGCCATCTCTACCAAAAATACAAAAATAAGCTGGACAATGTGGCGTGCACCTGTAATCCCAGCTACTTGGGAGGCTGAGGCAGGAGAATCGCTTGAACTTGGGAGCAAAGGTTGCAGTTAGCTGAGATTGCACCACTGCACTCCAGCCTGGGCAACAGAGTGAGACTCCATCCCCTCAAAAAAAAAAAAAAAAAAAAAAAGAAAAGCAGCAAAGGAAGAGAAACCTCAGGCCAGGCGATTATCTCAGCTGTTCAGAATCACACCTGGCCTCAATAATTGTACATATCTTTCCAGTGGCCAAACTTCCACCTCACACACTGGTTTTATGCCCTATTCTGGTTCATACATAACTCTCACACCCCATCTAAGTCTATACCTTAGTGGAGGTACTTTTGGTATAGTCCATACTTAAGTTTAGTACCCTAGAACAAAATTTTGATGATAGAAAGAAATCCAGTTGCTTAAAACTCTATTCTTTGCCTTGTGTGCATTTTCCTTTTGTTTTTATTCAATATTCAGCAAGCACTGGCCAAGGAGCTTCTGCTACGAGGGAGATCTCTTTTGGGAGTGAGAATATACAAAAGTAAAGATGTCGTATCTCTGACCTCGAGACAGCCATGGTCTGCTGCCTTCTGACACTGACACTTTGTACTAAATGTGTAATTTAAATTAAAAAATGTTCCAGGCGGCTCCCTCATTTGGCTCCTTTTTATCCCAGCAGTGTGGTTTCTGAGATAAATGTGAGGGCAGGTGCCCTAGGGTCATTTTCCTAGATTAGCCCTCCATGCTCTCTCTTTAAGAAGTGATTTTTTAACACAAACTGCACCCTATATTTAAGTAAATAAGGTACTCTCCTTAATCCTGAATGTTTGGCCAAATTTTCAAAACTCTCTAACTATGGCTTTCTAACTTATTTCCAGATTTAACCTCAAAGAATTACACAAGGTTTCAAGTGTGTGTGGCTTCTATTTCCCTTAACTCCTAGTCAACCATTTCACTGCATTGAACTTCTCTTATCTTGCATTTTTAACTCCTTTTCTTAAGAGCATTTTTTGTTTGTTCAAGAAACACTTTATTTTTTTAAATCGTTTTAACTGACACAATAACTGTGCATGTTTATGGAGTAGTGATGTTTCCATACATACAATGTATAGTGATCAGATCAGGGCACTTAGCATATTCATCAGCTCAAACATTTATCATTCCTTTGTGTTGGGAATATTCAATCCCCTCTTTTAAGCTATTTGAAGCGGCATGTTATTGTTAACTATCGTCCTCCTACAGTGTTATAGAACACTAGCATTTATTCCTTCTGTCTAACTTTTTATCCTTTAACAAATCTCTCCCGATTCCCCTGACTTTAGAGCATGTTTTTATCTCAGTGCCGAGGGTGGTGAGCACTTCCACTTCTAAATTTGAATTTGCAAAAGATCAGCCATGAACGGTTATAGGTCTGTAGACACTTTAATCTCACTACTGAGGTGACAGTTCCATTTTAAAGATGGTGAATTGAAAAATTATAGTTAAAATCACACTCTTTCCTGAAGTGCTGATGAAATTAGTGATGGGAGAAGGAAGAAATTACTCTTTGTTTAAAATCGCTTTGTCTGTGATTTGGGAAATGGAATTATCATCAATTCTGCTTAATAATGGACAAAGTTCTAGTTATTTATTTATTTAGAGACAAAGTCTGACTCTATCACCCAGGGTGGAGTGCAGTCACCTGAATCTCAGCTCCCTGCATCCTCTGCCTCCTGGGTTCAAGCAATTCTCCTGCCTCAGCCACCCGAGTAGCTGGGACTACAGGCATGTGCCACTGTGTCCAGCTAATTTTTGTATTTTTTGGTAGAGATGGGGTTTCACCATGTTGGTCAGGCTGGTCTCAAATTCCTGGCTTGAAGCTATCTACCCACCTCAGCCTCCCAAAGTGCTGGGATTACAGGTGTGAGCCAATGTGCCCGGCTACGAAGTTCTATGTATTACTTATTAGTCATACATCCATTCATGCATTCATCTATTATTTCAATAGTTTCTTACAGTTTTACCCTATGTCAGTTACTGTACTAGGCTCTGAGAGTACAACAGTAAAAAAGACATGGCCCCTGCCCTCTAGGCAGTCCTGACAAGGCAAAGGTAATGTAATACAAGAAGAATATGGGAAAGGCAGCAAATCTGTTCACGAGGAAGATTAGGGAAGACGGTGTTTTTTGGTTTTCCACAGAGATGAGGTCTTGCCATGTTGCCCAAACTGGTCTTAAACTCCCGGGCTCAGGCATTTCTCCTGCCTTGGCCTCTTAGAGTGCTGGGATTACAGGCCTGAATCACTGCACTGGACATTAGGGAAGATGGAAGATGTTCTGAAAAAAACAAACAAACAAACAAAATAGCTTGGCATCTTGAACACTGGTTTTCAAATTTTAGGGAACTCTTTAATTCTATAGATGTAAAGCAGCCAAGAATCGTCATGTTACACAAGTATCACAGGTGATTCTAATGCAGAGATCTTCAGAGTACTCTTCAAAAAAAAATGTATCTTGACTGCATTGTTTTCCTGTATGTGTTATTCCTGAAAACCAAAATGCAGTATTAATTATTTTATTTTTGCAGTGAGAAGCACAATTTGATAACTGTATTACAGAAAAATCCATCATTCACTTTTATTTTTCTCCCATAAAAAGAGTGTGAGATTTTTGTCATGATATTCAACAATCATTTGTTGAGCTATCAAAGGGTTTGCCTCAAGACCCACCATTACTCTGAAGATTTGAGCCATGCTAATGGTCAAAAATATTTTTGTAGAAAAGAGTCAAGCAGTTTGAGAACGTAGAAATGGATATATAAGAGAAGGCATATAATTGTAATAAATAAACAGTATATGGATTTAGAGCACATTCACTTTAACAGAAAATTTCACTCCATTTCCTTTACTTAGTAATTATTTTTCTAAAGATGTAGGTGTTTAGTAACATTTTAAAGAAATAGTTTATAAAACACTTAAGCTGACATTTTTGAATGAACGTTTTATTAGAACACAATCTAATTTATAAATCTGAACCATGAAGGACCCACCAGATAATTATAGTCTTGAAGGCGCTTCAAATCTACCTTAATGGTATTGAATCAACCAATCAACCAGGGACCATGTTTAAATTTTTAAACAGCCATTAAATAATTAAACAGCATAACAAATTATGTTTTGGATAACTGTCACAGCCTAATTTTTTGAGCATTCTTTATTAAAAAAAAAAAAAAAAAAACTATAAATGGTTCATTAGAGGTACTTCTGAAGCCAAAAATGCTAATGCAAGTCACATGGAAATCCTAAAAGGAACTTGGCATGAAACAGGGAAGGAACTTGCTGCTGGAAATAGCAGATTAAACAAAAAGTCAATCAATGTGGCTATAACTGAAGCATATGTACTTAGACACAGCAGACTTTTATGGTAAACACACTAATGGTCTAACTTTCTCTGTTCACATCAATTTTATATGCTTTCATAAATGCCTTTGTTTAACCAATTTTATGATCAATTAAACTATACCTTGCTGTGCCATGAATAAAAAGAGTACTTTGTGACTTTTAAAACACCAGGCCAAGTGCTGCAGAAAAAAATTATTAATCTTTGCATCTTATTTCCTATCTTTGTTGACACAAATTCCTTTGTCCTACAACTGAAAGAAAACCGTTAGATGTTTTATGGTGATTGCTACTGTGCCTGTTTCATGGTGCATTTTTTCCTGAGATGTGTTTGAGAAATGTTAAGGTGGTGCTTATTATTTCCTTCTTGGATTCCATTATTCTGTGTTCCAAGTAACATTACGTGTTCATTAAATCCCAACATTTATGTGATGAAGATGTTATCACATTCTCTGCAGCACTTGTTCTTTCTTAGTGTTTTAAAAATACTGTTTTTCCATTTACATGACTTTAATTCAATCCCACATAATAAAATCATCTTTGGCTGAGAGGGTATAATGGCAAAATTCCTATAATCATACAAGAATATACATTTTATATGGCAGGCCTAACTGTACTTTTTAGGAAATAAAATGTTCTGGGGTTCTTTATTTTGAGGTTGAGCCAGATGGGAACATGGCCCAAGGAATCTAGAAAGAATTAAATCTGAAATGCTTAATCAGCTTCAAGTCTGTTTATCAGCATTGTAGCTCAACTGAAAAATAAACCCTAGTTGTAGGAACGTGAAATGTATTACACCAGTTCAATCAAAACAGTTACTTAATTCAGTGACTATTTCAGTTAAATCATTTCTTTGACTGGGCTAGAAGGCAGAGATTGAAGCAATAGGTGTCAGTGAACTTGGTTTCTGGTTCCAGCTGCTGCTACCAGTTGTGTGGCTTTGGGAAAAGCATGTCACCTCTCTGTGCCTCTGTTTTCATAAAATGAGAGGAATGACATCCAGTAATCCCTAACATCTCTCCTAAATGGAAAATTCAATAAGTCATTTAAAGCTGTTATTCAATTAGCATCATTAAAAGGCAAATCAGAAAAGAGGATATGGAGGAAGGACATCAAAGACCTTCGACTGTGGACATGGATCTACTTCTTCTGGTATAAAATAATTGACTTATCCCAGACCACAAAGCTTACTCATTCATGGGTTGAAATCTTCGCAACATCCTCAGGTTAGGGATGAAATGAAACCTACTCCAATCTTTCTAAACCAAATATACAAGACCTCATAGTATAGCTGTTCTAAAACATGAGATTCATACCTGGGAGTGCGCCAGTGCTGTAGCCTCTTCCTCCCTGGGAGTACTGCAAAGGTAAACAAGAGAAATGGAGGATATGGGAGGGTGAGGGGAAATGCAGGAGTGTAGCTCTAATTACCATCTGCAAATGTGCATATATCTGCAGGTGCCAGGGTCTATGAATTCAAAGTCTCCATAACCAATCAACCAAAAGGAGAACATTTTCACACATAACATGTGAAAACTATATTACACTTACATTTTTAGCTTGTCTCACTATATATATACACACACACATATACATATGAATTTAACAAAATGAGTTGTAATCTTCAGAATGTGACTATGGTTGCTTCAATAAATGCTAAACATAGAAATTTTAGGGCTAGGTTCATCTCTAATTTCATCCCAGAGGGCTACTGATATTAATATTTTCTGCACGGTATTAGCATGGAGTAGAACTCTAAAATATTTCCTCGTGGGAAATGAATATTTTAAAGATCCAGCCCATTCAGTGCAACCATCATTTCCATCATAACTGATTTTCCTGTTAGACTATATATAGGTCTTGAAGCCTTAGAAATATCACAAGGTTGTTCACAGCACAGAGGTTCTATATTCAACATATACTAGACTGAAATCCAAACTGGATTTTGAAATGTAACATTTCGAAACTAGAAGCAAATAAAAACATCATATTATTCACAGAAGGATTTCTCAGAGGGCAAGACGATAAAGAGGAGATGTCCTGGGTGGTTTTACTCCCAGTTTTAATATAAACTCTGTAAACTTGGGAAATTAACTAAATTTCAAGGAGCTCAATTCTGTCATCTGTAAAATGGGTATAATAATACCTTCCCTTCCTGATAACAAAAGTAGTGTTGAGATCAAGAGAGCAAATTGATGTGAAATATAATGCCTAGCCCACCCATTTTAGACCATGCTTTACTAAATTGTGGTGTTCACCTAGCTTGGTCTATTCATACCAGCACTGTTATTAAAATTGTCACTTGGGGGTTCAGTTATTTTAGGTGTTATTAACAGCAACTGAAGGAGGTTTTTAAAGATATGAATGATTGAGAGTGTATATACTATAGAATGAAAACAAGAAACAGTTCACCCTAAGTTAATTATGTAACAAATAAGTGTAGTTCTGGTGTTAGCATTCAATTTCTCTTCATTGGAGAGTTGGCCATTTCTCTGCCTTATGGGATCTGGAACCCTTCTCTTTCCATCTCCCAATTTTGCATATCTCTTAGTGTTTGGCCTCTGTGTTTCCTATAATTACCAGACTGGTTGGAATGGTTAGTTCCCTATATCTGGCCATTTGCACTTTACAGATAATTTCTGGATTCCATGGAATTTGCATTGGCAAGTTCCACATTCCTGGTGTCCTTTGGGAAACTCTGGAATGCTGGTTCTTTCCTATCGGGAATGGAGTTTCTGCTGAATGTGCTTCCTGTTTTACTTGGTTTTTGTTTTTGTGATTATTATGTGTTAAAGGTTGTATGGGATTCCCTTGGATGAAAATATGTACCACCTCTGAGGTGTTTTATTATGAGGAACATTTAACCTGTCTCTCTATCCTTCCCTGTCTAGTACTGCATTTCCCTACACCGATTTGTGAAAATAATGGGGGTTGGATAGGCCCATTTTGGGCAAGATAAGAAAATCATTAACTTGAGTGACTCGACAATGGTTCTTCTGTTACACCAAATTTATGGAATCCATGGTACTTCCTGGATCCCTTCTTCATGACCATTGTCATTATAACTGTCATTTATTAAGTATCTTCTGTGTTCCAAGTACTTCAAAGCTATAATCTCATAGAATCCTCATAAAGATTCTGCTACTGGCAGGTCTTTGTTCTTAGAGCTCCCAAGACGGTGGCGGGCCACTCACAAGATGGCGGCAAGCCTTTTGTTCTCTGACTTGGGGTTCTTGGCCTCAGGGATTCCAAGGAATGGAATCTTGGGCCCATGCGGTGAGTGTTATTGCTCTATTGGAAGCCGTGGGTCACAGAAGAGAACCGTGGAACTGGCAACTTGTGTTCAGTTCGATTAGGACAAACCCCCTGGCACTTAGCCACGCAGGAACAATGGTGAGCCTCTATCCCCATCGGGAGCAGCAATGAGTGTCTCCCTGGATCAGAAGCACAGTGGACACCCTGCCAGATCCAGGGGCATGGATGTCAGCAGCGGGTCTCCGATGGTGGCGATCAACAGTGGTGGATGGCCAGCAAAAGCTCAGCTTGAGCTGGAACAACATGGACCAGAAGAGTGTGCAGTTGCAAGATTTAATAGAGTGAAAACAGAGCTCCCATACAACGGAGGGGACCCAAAGGGGGTTGCCACTGCTGGCTCGAATGCCTGGGTTTATATCCAGATCATTATCCCTCCCCTGTGCTCTCAGGTGATAGATGATTGACTATTTCTTTACCTCTTGCTTTTAGCCTAATTTATATTTTAGTGAGCTCTCTTTACTACCTGATTGGTTGGGTATGAGCTGAGTTACAAGCCCCCTGTTTAAAGGTGGGTAGGGTCACCTTTCCCAGCTAGGCTTAGGAATTCTTAGCATAGGAAATCCAGCTAGTCCTGTCTCTCAATTCCACAAAGTATCTTATCTTACAGATGTGAAAATGCACACATAAAGAGATAACTTCCCTAAAGTGACACAGGTAGGTGTGGTCAGGACCATGTTTTAATCCCAGTGTTATCTGCTTGGGCCAAAGCCCTTGATTTAATCACAGGCCTCCATCATGCCCCTTGTCCACTACAACTGTAACCACTCAGGACTCAAATGCTTGATTATTTAATGTCTATTTTTATGGCAGTTTTTTTTGGGGGGGGGCAAAGTTAAAGGTTTTAATTAAAGTTCAATTAAGTTTTATTTCCAAAATGTACACTTGCCTTTGGTCACATCTTTTTAGCAATATAGTAAAGGAGTCTTCCATTTAATTCCTTAAAAAAATGTTAAAACATTATGTGTTCTTAGCATCACACATTCTGAGTGACAAGCAGCATTAAAGGGCATTTAGTTGATGTCTGAATTTCCTCTGCAACATCTAACAAGGCTTACCTCTGTTTGAACAAAGCATCTCATTCCCTCCTCAGAAAGTGGGGGCTGTAATATTGAGTGTCTGGTTACTAGGTGAAAAATGTCAGTATTAGATTGGCAAGGTAGGTGTTGGCCCAGCCAAGTCATATGGAATCAATATCTGGACATGTGACTTAGTTACTAGGATTAGTGTTGAAAAATTTATTTTGTCTTTCCCTCATCTGTTGAGAGTGTTAGCCACTAAAATATAGGAATGTAAACTTGCATCAGAGTTTTCTATTCTACTCTTTGCATTCTTCCCCCAAGGGGAAGGAGTCTACCTTGCACTGGCAGGATTCCAAAAGATGGAGCTTTTCCAAAAGACATGATTGAGCCTTTATTGATGATTAGCAATGATAATAAGCTAATGTTTCTTTACATACTGTCAGGCACCGTGTTAAGCACTTTTAAGGCATTATTTTACTTACTCCAGTGAAAGGGAAATACCACCTACGGATGTGATGAGGACTAAATGAGATAAGACAGAGCACTTAAAACCACGCCTGTCTGGGTACACCGTAAGCCTCAGTGACTACAGCCATGATTATCATCAGTGACTATACTCCCTTACTCTTAAAGCAGAGGCAGGAGCAAGCCGATGGAATCGCCCTCAATATTAACTCGCATTTTTTACCTGATACCATTTCCAATCTTCTGTGAAATCCTATCCAGACCCTGTACTGACTCCCCTGGTAATTTCAACAAGAAATATTCTACCTTTCACTGCCGATCTGTTTTGGTAGAGGCTGATACGTAGTCTAAGCACAAATGAAAGGGAATCCTTTCAAATGAAGCAATCATAAAGAGTGAGCCTGGCCCATCATGATCAGAGACCGGCCCCTAACATGTTGACACAACGGCTGAACTACTTGGACACTGGAATGAACAAGTTGCAACAACAACTGCAAGTCTCAGGGACTAATGTACAGACAATGACGTGCATTTCGCTAACGGAGTCCAGATAATATATTGCAGGAAAATCCGTAGGCCAGCCCATAACACTCAGCATTAATTTGTTTACCCAAAAATTAGAGGAAGGAGAACTTGGTGATTTGCAAAAAAAGAAGTTTTGGTAACAAGCTTAACCTTGGTGTGCAATTTTCCTTATTGAATTGCCGAATTTCTACCCACCACTGATCTTAATTTATCCTAATGCTTCCATCTGTCTCATCTCCAGCATAGGAAATGGGAAGAGGGTGGTCTCTGCCTTAACGTGGTAAGAAGAATATCCACAGGTAGTAGGTAATCTTTAAATTACAGTGTGTATACTGGGAATTGAATATAAGCAAATAAATAAGCTCATTACTTTTCCAGATTTCAATCAACTGTGTATTTGTAAAAATGCTTTCAGTTAGCAACATTTTGAGTGGTAAAGGGATTGAAATATACCTAAAAGAAAACCTTTCATAATGGTTTAGCAAATTTCAAGATTATCTAGGGCAGTCTCCATGGCCCTCAGATCATAGTGGATTAGTAATTTCTTGTGCAGAGACTGTCAAAAAAACAGGAGGAAATCAGATGTATATCTAGAAACTTACAAAAATTGGGAATAACAGGAAAAGGAAACCTTGACTTCCTACTAGGTATATGAGGCATTTAATTTAAAACTTTATTTACTTTTTAAAAATTAACACAATACATGTTCACAATTCTAAAAACGCAAATACAATAACAAAACTTTTAATGTAAACTTCTTACCCTCTCATTCCCAATTCCATTCCTTACTTTCAAACATTTCAGCAGTTTCTTCTATTTATTTCCATATTTGTAGACTCTCTCTATATAGCTATTTCTTGATTATTTTGAAAATTTATTGACCACTGAATAATGACCTCCTCCAGGTAAAATGAGGATATCTTTCTTTTACATCAACTCCTGTCCCCATAGGCTTAATATGATTATATAAAAATTTCTAGTTAAATCAGTAGAACTAGGACAGGCCACAAATGCTCTTCCAGGCTGAGAACTTAGAGAGAATAATGATTTTTTTTCTTGGCTAAAGTTGTGTATCCTTGGAATTACTATTAAAGTAGCAAACATGCAATGCAAAAGATCCACCTAAGCATCAGGCTATACATGTATCAACTCTGGCTCTCGGTACCTCCCTTGGTTCCTCTCCCAAGGTGCAGCCTGGGTTCAAGGTCCTGGCAATCCACACATTGTGAGGACTCCTCTAGATCAGACCCAACAAGGCTGTGAGGTCATTGCTGCTGAGCTGGCCTTGGTGATGGTGATAAGCATTAGTACCACGCCAGCACTCCAGAGCTAATACACTATTAGTATATATTGATTGGGCTATAATGTACAGTTTTAAAATTCTGTCTAAATTTTTTTAAATCTATAAATTAAAAAAAAGAATTCTTCTTTACGTTGATTTCCCTAATACTAAAAATAATATAAGGACAACAATGAATCTTGGTACTACTTATGTAATTTAATCATTAAAAGCTACACGTAGATCTAGTATCATGACACCAGAAATTTTTTGAAGAATTTTTTTTTTTTAATTTGAGACAGGGTCTCACTCTGTTGCCCAGGCTGGAGTATGCAATAGCACAATCACAGCTCACTGCAGCCTTGAATTCTTGGGCTCATGTAATCCTCCCATCTCAGCCTCCCAAGTAGCTAGGACTACAAGTAGGCACTACCATGCCCAGCTAATTTCTAAATTTTTTTATAGAGAAGAGGTCTCGCTATGTTGTCCAGGTTAGTCTTGAACTCCTGGCCTCAAGAGAGCCTATCTATCTATCTATCTATCTATCTATCTATCCATCCAGCTATCTAGTGGAGACAGAGTCTCACTATGTTGCCCAGTTTGGTCACAAGCTCCTGGCCTCAAACAATCCCCTCGCTTTGGTCTACCAAAATGCTGGGATTACAGGCATGGGTCACTGTGCCTAACTTAAAAAAAAAAAAAAAAAAAAAAAAGAGACTCTTTTAGAGCAGTTTTAGGTTCATAGCAATACTGGATGAAACATACAGAAATTTTCCATATACTTCCTTCCCCTACACATGCATAGCTTCCCCTATCATCAACATCTCCCACCAGAGTGGTATGTTTGTTAAAACTGATGAACCTACACTGGCACATCATGATCCAAAGTCCATAGTTTACATTAGGTTTCACTCCTAGTGTTGTGCAGTCTATGGGTTTAGATAAATGTATGACATACATCTATCATTACAGTATCATACAGAGAAATTTCACTGCCCTAGAAATCCTCTGTGATCCAGCGACGGTCTTATTATGTTTTTCCACAAAACTGCCTACAATCTTCTTTAAAGCTGTATTTTAAATAGTTAATGAATTTGACATTTCTGACAACCTTTATTGACTTTTTCTCTGTTGATCATAAAAACCATAATATTTTTACTGAGAAAATACTCTCATATGTGCTGAGGTATTTTGTAACTGCAGAGTCAATTCTGCTCAGTGAAGGATATTCTTAAGGGAGTTATTGAATTGTATAAATATTTTGGTCTAGTTACTTTAAAGGTACTATATCATACCCTTTATTCAGAGTGCCTCCTTTTTTTTCAAATACATTTTAGGAGACACAAAACATTGAATAAGTTTTTTCTATCTGCGATTATTTTAATAGTTTGCCAATTTTGACACTGCAAAAATCATAGCCTTCTTAGTTTTATTTTATTCTCACATGTAATATAAATCACCATTTTAAAGTGGAGGTCCTTGAAAAGATTTTTCTTGCAAGTTGAGATATTTAAAAACAGAATTACAGAATTTCAAAATTAAATTTTGTTCACCAGGCAAGGTACCATGTTTAATTTGTTCTGTTCCCTCCTTGTTTTTGTAGGAATAAATTATGTCTTTCTATCTGAAAAAATTGTTTTTAATAACTATAATCACTAAATAGTTCGAGAACGTTTGGTGCTCCATTTCTTTTGAATATTTTTCTAACTATTTTTGAAAACTTAGAGTTCTCATTTTGGTATTAAATTTAGACTTCTCATTTGATATCATTATTTTAAAAAGTTCTTCAAAGGCTTAAATATTTATAAAATCTAATTTAAGATAAGCAACAAAGAGAGAAAATAGATACTTCCAGTATATAATTTTTTGTTTAACTTTCTTAACATCAGCTTCATATAAACAAATATGTTATGGTTCACTTCAAATATATATATATTTATGTATATATAACTACTTAATATATATTAAGCTGCTTAATATATATTATATATAAATATATATAAATATATAAACTACATATATGTATATATATGTGCTCAGACCACAGATATGTAACTATATATAAATATATAAACTACTTAATAGATGTATGTTAAACTACTTGTAAGTTTTGACAACTATTGCTTTGATTTTCCTGCTGCTTATTTAAAAGCAACTATGGATTATGTATGCACTGTGATATGTTTTGGCTCTGTGTCTGCACCCAAATCTTATCTTGAATTGTAAGTCAAGAATCGGGGTTTGAGAACCTCCACCTAGATTTCAGAACATGTATGGAAATGCCTGGATGCCCAGGCAGAAGTGTGCTGCAGGGGTGAGGCCCTCATGGAGAACCTCTGCTAGGGCAGTGCAGAAGGGAAATGTGGAGTCAGAGCCCCAACACAGAGTCCCTACTGGTGCACCACCTAGTGAAGCTGTAAGAAGAGGGCCAGCGTCCTCCAGACCCCAGAATGGTAGATCCACTGACAGCTCTCACTGTACACCTGGAAAAGCCACAGACACTCAATATCAGCCCATGAAAGCAACCAGGAGGATGGCTATACCCTGCAAAGCCACCAGGGCAGAGCTGCCCAAGACTGTGGGAACCTAACTCTTGCATCATTGTGACCTGGATGTGAGACGGAGTGAAAGGAGATCATTTTGGAACTTTAAAATTTGACTTCCCCACGGGATTTAGGACTTACATGTGCCCTGTAATCCCTTTGTTGTGGCCAACTTCTCCCATTTGGAACAGCTGTATTTACCCAATACCTGCACCTCCATTGTATCTAGGAAGTAACCAGCTTGCTTTTGATGTTACAGATTCATAGGCAGAAGGGACTTGCCTTGTTTCAGATGAGACTTTGGACTGTGGACTTTTGGGTTAATGCTGAAATGAGTTAAGACTTTGGGGGACTGTTGGGAAGAATGATTGGTTTTGAAATATAAGGACATCAGATTTGGAGGGGCCAGGGGTGAAATAATATGATTTAGCTCTGTGTCCCCACCCAACTCTTATCTTGAATTGTACTCCCATAATTCCCATGTGTTATGGGAGGGAGCCTGTGGAAGATAATTTGAATCATGGAGGTGGTTTCCCCCATACTGTTCTCATGGTAGTGAATAAGTCTTGTGAGATCTGACGGTTATATCAGGGGTTTCCACTTCTGCATCTTCCTCATTTTTATGATTGCCGCCACCATGTAAGAAGTGTCTTTTGCCTCCCGCCATGATTCTGATGCCTCCCCAGCCATGCAGAACTGTAAGTCCAATGAAACCTCTTTTTCTTCCCAGTCTTGGGTGTGTCTTTATCAGCAGCATGAAAATGGATTAATACACACTATAACTAATTCCAAGTAAATTTCTGCTCTATGAGTTTCATTATTTGTTTTGCCAAATGTCGTATCACATTATTACTGCAGAAGCAAACATTGTATCTTCAATGTGGAACCTTTTAATTGATTTTACAATAATATTCCTAATAATATTTGGCATTTTGTCTATAATATTATAAAATGCAATTCCAAATGCTTCATTTTGATTGCATGAAAGAAACCTTTCTATTATTGGAATTCACTAATTTTTGTTTAACATTCAATGACATTGATATAAAATTGGCATAATTGAACTCTAGGAAGTTTGTATTCTGCTAATGAAGCTAGTACTTAAAAAGCCTTTCATCTTTAATATGTATAAAAAAGATTTGAAATTATAAATGAGCAAAATTAACTTAGTAGTCATTTGATCGAAATGAAAAGTCATGCATCATGGAGTGATAGGCAAATGCACTTTCTTTAGTTGCACATGCTAAATTGTCATCTTCAGGTATGGTTTGGTTTAATTAATAACTTTCGAAATAGATGCTGATATTTCCTAGGTTTGTGTCTTCTGGCTGTCATGTGATTAATGGTATTATATGGCTTCTATGATAAGAAAAAAAAAGGTGATAGTGTGGATTAGTGTTCAGTCCACGTTTACTTTCTCCCTTGATTGATGTTGGATTATTCATATGACATGCTTTAGCCAACGGAATGTTGGCAAACCTGATAGGAGTCAAATCTTTACGTGTTATGTGATCTCACTTGTTTGCATTCTCCTATAATCTTCCATGAAAAGATCATGGCAGGCTGGGCATGGTGGCTCACACTGGTAATGCTAGCACTTAGGGAGGCTAAGGTGGGCCGATCGCTTGAGTCCAGGAGTTCAATACCAGTCTGGGCAACATGGTGAAACCCTGTCTCTACAAAAAAATACAAAAACTGGCCAGGCATAAATACAAAAATACAAAAGGCCAAAAATACAAAAGTTGGCCTGCACCTGTAGTCCCAGCTACTTGGGAGGCTGAGGTGGGAGGATCACCTGAGCCCAGGAAGATGAGTCTGCAGTGAGCCAAGATTATACCACTGCATTCCAGCCTGGGCGACAGAGTGAGACCCTGTCTCAAAAATAAATAAATAAATAAATAAATAATAAATAAATAAATAAATAACCTGGCGGATTCCTTTCTCAGTCGGCCAAATCTCAATCTGCAGACTCTTGAGGATAAATATAAATGCCTGTTTGCAAAGCCACTGTGTTTCAAAATGGTTTATACACAACATTCTGGTGACAGTGCTAATACAGATGGGAAATGTTGACAAACATTTTATGCAAGTTAGCTATTCATCCCCTCAAGTTTTCTGAAAAATGGAAATTAAGCACGTCATTTTTAATGAAACATAAACTTTTCTTAGTTTAGTTGTCTAGGGCTAAAAGAGCTTATTGCAAAATAAAATAAAAACATATTATCTAACACAAGATAAATAGTTTTAGATTTCTGAAATAAACTAAATGACAAAACCACTGTAGGAAATGTATTAAGACCATTCTTTATGTGCTCTCCACATAAGTGCAGACTCTATTGCCCACACATATTTGGCCTACCCTTAACCTATATTTTCCACATTTCCACTGCCTTACCTCCTGGGGACTTCATGCATCTTGCAGAAACAGAACAACTAGGTAGTACACGGTGGCTAGCAGAGCCCTGGCATTCAATATTACCTCTGACTAAAAAATGTGACTGTCACAGTGCATTTCCTTTTCTTGTCAGCAAGAAATGCTGTCCCCTGAAGGAAAAAAATAGTTATATTGCATCAAAAAGGGTAAAGGCAGCAGGATCACTTGAGGTCAGGAGTTCAAGACCAGCCTGGCAACATAGTGAGACCTCGTCTCTACTAAATGAATGAATGAATGAATGAATAAATAAATAAATAAAATAAAGCAGGCATGGTGATGCATACCTGTAGTCTAAGCTACTCAGGAGGTTGAGGCAGGAGGATGGCTTTAGCCCCAGAGTTTGAGGTTACAGACAGCTACAATCATACCACTGCACTCCAGCTTGGGCAACGGAGTAAGACCTTGTCTCAAAAAAAAAAAAAAAATTAAAGACAAAAAATTTAAAAAAGAAAGGGCAAGGAAGAGAAAGATGGGTTAATTGCTGATGGTCGTTCAGGTTTAACCATGTATTAAAGTGAGTATACTGTTTATTACAAATGCATCTCATGTGCTTTAGATGAAACTTTCAGCAGCAGCTGCAACTACAAAATAGAGGCCTATAAAACCATCATGGATGATTTTAATGCAATTAATAATCGTAATTTGATTAGACACAGATGTATTTGGGGCTATTATTGAGCCTACCATGCTAATAAGAGCTGATAAATACTAGATAAATAAAAAGGCAAATATGATTCTAGAACAAGTATATATTGGGATCATCCCAGGCAAACCATGATGGATGGTCAACCTAGTTAATGTGACCTGTTTTTTCTCTCTGGATACCTTTAGAATCTTATCTTTGGCTCTGGTAATCCAGATGGTCATGATAATATGCTTGGTGTGTATCTTGTTTTTGTTTGTTCTTTTATGTAAGGCCTCATGATCACCATTTTAAAAATTATTTCATAAATTCCTTCCCTCTGTTTTTTCTGGTCTCTCTAGGATTCATCCTTGTCATAACTCATGGATACTCTTGGACTGATCCTCACATTTTCTTTTCTTTCCTAATGTTTTCATATGCTTGTACTGTTTTACTTTCTGGGAGATCTTCTCGATTTTATTTTGCAAATGTTTAATTGAATGTTTTAGTTCAACTAGCATATTTTAAATTTCCTATGTTTATTCCTGTTTTGATGATTGCATTTTTATAAAGCATTCTTTCTCTCTCTGAGGACATTAATTATGATGTTGTAAAGATTTTTTTCTACTTTCTGCACTATTTCTGTATTCTATGATTTCCTTTTTCTCTGTTTATTTGGTTTGGTTCCTTATGTTTCTCTCTCAAACTTCTGGAGGTATCTGTTGTCTCTCTGAATCTGTGAGGGACTAAATAGCTACCTGGACATACTCTGTGTGTGAAAGAGACTTTTAACCTGTCAACTTTACAGTAGGCTAATCTGGCAGGGATCCAGTATTTTGCTCTGGGAAACCAAATTTTCAATATCTATAGATACTTTTTCTTGGATAGGATGCTCTAATTTCCCACCTAAGCAGTATAATCTTCATGTCTAGCATCTTGAAATACTCTCAAAGGAGGTTCATTTTTACTCTTCCATGTATCAACCTTTATGTAATGCTTCATTCTTGCACCATTTTATGGGAGGACATCACATTTACCCACCTGTGCCTCATCTCTCCGACTCCGGAGTCTCTTATAAGGTATTCGGAAAATGAGCATTGTACCTCTTGCAGAGTGAGTAAGGAATAGTCACTTGAAGTTTAGGGGTAAAGGAAAGGATTTGGTATCTGATTGTTCTTAAGCAGATTTTCAACAAGCTTCCAGTATTGCCTGCTGTAGTACCTAATGCTTCTAATGTCTGAGCCCCTCCAAGTTTTGCAATATGAATTAATTGTTCCTTGTTGAGTTTGTCATCTATTATCTAAAGTTTCAGCTCTTTCCCTATTTTAATCAGTATCATGGTCACAGTTTAAATCAGTTATCACCCTTCCAGTTTCTAAAATTAGATTGGCAGCTATAATTTGCTTTTTTTTCTCATTTCCCCTCCTTCTTTATGGATTTATAGATTATTTATTCTTTTAATTTAACTGTGGTGAGGGTTTGGGAGGGAGCAAAAATAAATGCACACGTTCACTCTGCCATGTGTAAGGGGAAGTTCGTGCTAGCCTACTGCATTTAATCATTAGCGAGGTTGCCAGATTTAGCTAATAAGAATACAGGAGGTCTTAGTATAATTGTTTTCTATTGCTGCCATAACAAATTTCCACAAATTTCGTGGATTAAACACAACACACTTTATTCTCTTACAGTTCTGGAAGTCAGAAGTCCAAAATCAGTTTCACTGGACTCAAGGTGAGGTATTTGCAATGCTGGTTTCTTTAGGAGATGCTGAGAGGAGAATTCATCTCCTTGGCTTTTCCAGCTTCTAGGGGCCACCTGCATTCTTTGGCTTATGGCCCCTTGCCTCATCTTCAAAGAGTATCATTGTAATCTCTGCTTCTATCATCACATCATTTTCTATGACTCCTCCTGCAACTTCCATCTCATAAGGACACATTTAGGCCCACCAGACAATTTCGAATAATATCCCCATTGCAAGATCCTTAGCTTAATCATTTCTACAAGTCCATTTGGCCATATAAAGTAACATTTACAGGTTCTGGGGATTAGACACAGACATATTTGGGGCTATTATTGAGCCTACCATGCTCAGTTAAACTGGAATTTCAGATAAATGACAAACATACATGGGGCATAATTATACTAAAAATTCTTCTGTTTTTATGAAATTTAAATTTAACTGGACATAGTATTTTATTTGAAAAACCTGTGCTTAGAACAAACTTACAGAATAGTTGATATTTACAGTTTAGTTGTAAAAAAGTTGACATTGGAAAGGTTAAATAACATGCTCAAGTTCACACATATTTTAGTGGTAGGAGAAAGTTTTAAAACTAAATCTGTTTGACCTCAAAGTTCATGCTTATTTCATCCATCTTTTCTTTGTTTCTTCCTGTATTTCTTTTTTTACTCTCTCTCTCTCCCTCCCTTCTTTCCTTCTTTCATTTTGTAAATTATACTTGCTGTAAACTGAATGTTTGTGTCCCTTCAAATTCATATGTTGAATCCTAACTCCCAATGTGATGGTGTTTGAAGGTAGGGTCCTTGGGAGGTGATTAGGTCATGAGAATGGAGACCTCATGATGGGATTAGTGACCTTATAAAAGAGATCCCAGAGAGCCCCCTTCATCCCTCCTGCCATGTGAAGTTGTAACAAGAATATAGCAGTCTGTGAACCAGAAAGCCGAACCTCACCAGACACTGAATCTGCTGGTTCCTTGATTCTGGGCTTCTCGGCCTCAAAAACTGGGAGAAATAAATTCTGTGATTTATAAGCCACCAAGTACAGGTATTTTACAATAGCAGCCCCAATGGACTAAGATAATACTAATACTTAAATACATTCTCCCTGTAAGATATAAACAGCTGCCCATACTTCTTTGACCACACAAGTTTGAACCTGAAACATGCTTCAGATGCAATTTAGTTTCCGTGAATTGATGAAACATTAACAAAGTAAGAATTTCATATGGCTTAAAATATATGTCACTTGACATACATAGAGAATGAAGTACTTTAGTTAATAAAATACTATAGTTAATAGAAAATCAAATATAAATCATAAAAGGAGAACCACTTTCCAAATATCTAGACAAAAACACATGATATTTAGTATTATTTTTATGTGGAGAATAATCTTTTCTTGGTTATCCAGGAGATATTTTAGGATCATAGAGGAACTCCGTATTTTTATTCTGAATATAATTAGTATGTTATAGATGTGTCAATGTAATGGTAAGAGTTAACAGAGTATTCTATTAAACTCCAATGAATACTAAAATTTCTTATATTAAAATTATTAGGATCTCATGTGTTCTGGTGATTTCTATTGTGTATATCAGAGGCAGCAAATATGTTCTATACTAGATAGTAAGTAATTTCAGCTTCGTGTGCCTAACAGACTGTTGCATTTACTCAGCTCTTCATTTTATACTAGAAAACAGCTGTAGATAATATATAAGCAAATTAGAGAAGCTATGTTCCAATAAAACTTTGTTTAGAAAACGGGCAGTTGGCTGGATTTGACCTAAGGGCTATAGTTTGTTGACCCCTAATTTATATGCGGATTGTCTTTAAATTTCTACCACATTTTCTAACATTTCTCTTTAATCATATAGTTATATTTCTAACATTAGCACTTTAAGCCTAAAAGATCTAAAACAAAAATCGGAATATCTTTCTACATCAGATGGCTGTACTACCAAATCTATTTGTCTTATAATTTCTCTTTCATCTTTTGTTCTCTAAAGTGCATTTCTCTTCTTTGCTTTCCAACTCTTCCAATCAGTTCTTAATTTTCTTGTTTCTACTTTCAAGATATGTTTCATGTCTGTCTTTTCCCTACATTTCCTTTGTTACTGTCTTAATTCAGGTTTTCATTAACTTGTCTGGACTCTTACTGTGGTCTCATACATAGCATCTCTACTTCTGTAGCCTTTCTGGTTCTTCATAGCTACCCCTGCCTGTTTAATCTTCCCATAGCATAGGATTGAACATAACACTTCTTAGCACAGGAGATATTATAAGCTCCCAATTGTCCCAAAGCAATGGTCAAAGTCTTTCATAATCTGGATCCACTCAACTGTACCAAATATTATTTCTCATTTGACTGCCTTATAAGCTCAATTCCAGCTGAAGTAGACAACTTACTTTATCTTTTATGTAAACCCTGTGCTTTCCATTTTTCCCATCTTGTATATTTTCTTGTGTTATTTGCCTATTTGTCTAGAACTGCACTGGCCAATATGGTAGATATTAGTCGTACAGTTCCTCAGTAGAATTAACTACCTATCAGGTGCCCAATAGCTACCACATTACCTCACTAGTATGGTAGATACTAGCCAGATGTAGCTACTGGAAAGATAAGATCCCCTTCTAGACAGAGAAGATATAGAACACTTTTTTTTTTTTTTAAACAGAGCCTCCCTCTGTCGCCTAGGCTGGAGTGCAGTGGTACAATCTTGGCTTACTGTAACCTCTGCCTCCTAGGTTCAACTGATTCTCCAGTCTTAGCCTCCCGAGTAGCTGGGGACATAGGCATGTGCCACCATGCCTGGCTAATTTTTGTATTTTTAGTAAAGACAAGGTCTCACCATGTTGGTCAGGCTGTTCTCAAAACTCCTGGACTCAAACGATCCACCCACCTCAGCCTCCCAAAGTGCTGGGATTACAGGCATGAGCCACTGCACCTGGCAGACCATTTTCATTACTGTAGAAAGTTTTGTTCAACAGCACTACCCTAGAACTTCCTGCTCACATTGCCTCACGTTTAATCCTATATGATTTCTCTTGCCTAGAAGTACTACCCCTATTTCTGGTGTGCTATGGCACACCACCCTTTTCTGTCATAGCATTTTATTGATGTTGGTCTTTCGGTGTTACTACCTCCCATCCTGGAATAGAGTGACTTAAAAATGTGCTATACTCTGTATAGACTGCTATTTTCATTTGTTTCTTTATTAAATTTCTTTGTTAACAATTAATCCCAATCCATTGTATAGTAGGTATTCAAGAAAGAATGACAAGCCTCATTGAAATATTCTTTAAAGTTTTGTAAATATGAAAACATTTTTCTAACAAAGAGTAATGACTTTGCTTCATAAATTTACCAGTTGGAATTAGCACGAAATTTGGGATGGGGAAACTGTTTGTAGGAATATTATATTTTAGAACACCTAATGATAAATCACGATTTCCATCAATTTATTTTCTTTGGTTTTGGGAGGCAGCATAGTGTAATGAAAAGAAGATGGATGTGGGTACCAGACTACCCTACTTTAGAATCCTGTTTCATCAATTACTGACCCAGCTTAGCCAAATGACTTAATTTCTCAGAGCCTCATGGAGGTGGTAATAGCTACCTGCATTAGTTGAAACTCCTTGATAGCAAATGGTAGAAATAGAATCAAACTACCTTTTAAAGAACAAAATGTTAATGGACTCATGTAACTGAAAGAGTCTTCAACATGGCTGGATCCACGTGCTCAATTAATGTTATAGCTCCATTTTCGGGCAAACTCTTGATACATAATAGTGAGATGGCCACTAGCAGTTGCAGGATCATATGCTCTTTACAACTCAGGATCCAAGAAGAACAAAAGAGCTTTCCCTTAACTCTAGCAGCATCCCAGGAGGTACTGTCATTGGTCTGTCTTTAGTCAGGAACATCACTGAATCCACTGTGGCTAGGATATGAGTGGTCAGATAAGCCAAGCCTGGATCAAATTGATATGAGAGGGGGCAGGGAAGTGCTGGGTAAAGAACGGCAGGGTCCCTGGCGAGGGCTCCACCCTTGGGCCTGTGCCCACAGACCTAAATGAGGACAGGCAATTCTGTTTTCATACTCAAAAAGTTGTCTTTTGGCCAGCCACGCCCCCCATCCTGTGCCCATAAAAACCCAAGACCCGAGCGGACACACACACAAGTGGTTGGATGTCGAGAGGGGCAGAAGAACACATCAGCAGACACCAGCAGGCCAGTGATGGTGGAATGATGCATACACCAAGGAGAATATGGCTGCAGGCAGCTGGAGGAGAGTCCGGCCCCTGGGCGGTCTGACTCCAGGGGAACACTACCTTCCCACTCCATCCCCCTTCTGGCATCCCATTTATCGTACTTGGAGCTACCTTTATCACCCAATAAAATCTTATGCTCAACCTCCAAGCCCACGTGTGATCCGATTTTTCTGGTACACTAGGGCAAGAACCTGGGATACAGAAAACCTCTGTCCTTCCAATAAGGCAGAAGATCTAATTGAGCTGATTAACATAAGCCGCCTACAGATGGCAAAACTGAAAGAGTACCCTGTAACCCATGCCCACTGGGTCTTCAGGAACTGTAAACACTCAACCCGAGATGCTGCTGTGGGGTTGGAGCCCCAAAATGCTCCCTAGGACCTGCCTGTCTGCATGCACCCCCTAAGGGTTTAAGCAGATGGGCACCGAAGAAGCCACGCCCCTGTCGCATGCCCCATGAGGGGGATAAGGTGACTATTCCCATTTCAAAATGACCACGCTGAGGCCTTGGGTAAAGGGAACAGTCAGGCCCATCCAGCTCTATGAATGATAAGAATTGCTATAGAATTGAGGCTGGCTGTTTCTGTAAAGAAAGGATCACAGGACAATCAAAACAGGTTATGTCCTCTAATTTAGGAGGTGCTACATTGCACCGCTCCAGAGGACACTCCTACTGTATTCAATGTGAACAGTGTCTCCTTGAGTTGGTCAACATATAGGTTTGGAGGCCTGCTGGAGTTGGGCAACATATAGGGTCTCTCTCCATTATAGATTTGTAGTGATGGTTAAATGGTATAATATAGATAAAATGCCAAGCAATTAGTAGATACTCAGAAAAACCTTTTTATATTTTGCACCAATCTTTTCCACTTAAACTGAGAAAAAGGCATATTATTCAATGCTGATTAAGGTCTGGATTAGACCACTCTAGATTTACTAGCACTTGTTCTAAAATAATAGAGAAATTACAGTTTCTTCTAATATTTCACCTTATATAATATTTTACAGTCAATGCAAAGGGTCATGACTCTAATAAGATTAAATAGTTTACAGATGGTCCTGCATTTAATTATTAGTACCTCTAGAAATACCATATTAACCCAAAACTGCTTTATAAATGTGTTATAATTCAACTACTATGGTAGATGGAAATCTGGCCTCCACTGACCTTTACTTCAACCAGAGAAGTTTCCTATTTGTCAGTTTCACATTCAACAGATTGACATTTATCAGTTTATCAACAGTAAAAATTACTTTTTTTGCTAACACAGATATCTTTAAATACATAACATAAGAAATGGAGACAATTTTTTTTTCTACATAATCAAGTCCAGAAGTAGGCTATGCAAGCTCCGGTATAATAGTTCCACTAAATTATTAGATACCCACGTTCCTTTTGGCTTTCTGTTCCTATATCTTTAGAGTCCAGACCTATCTTCATGTTTTCAAGAAGGCTGCCAGAGCTACGGCCATTCATGTTGACAATTCACGCAGCCTGGAGCAAAAGGGAAAGGGCAAAAAGGTGCATGCCATTTGATTTAGAGCCCTCAGAAGAACTGTTTTGGTCATCTCATATTGTATCTTCTTTTGGCTAGCTCTTTGTAATATAACCACAGATGTAAAAGAAAAGTGGGGAATCTAGTTTTTATTGCTTTAAGTTGACCATACTGCTGTCCCAAATAAAAATCGGGGATTGGTTAATAAGAAAGAAGGGGAGAGTAAACATTGAGTTGGTAACTAGCATGCTTTATCACTTACAAATTAGCATTATTTCTAAGATTTTGTTTGCATAAAAGGTTCTAATCTTTAAAGAAAAAAACCTAAAAACTTGATGTAATCAAACTCTGGGACAAGAAGGCTCATCATACCATTAACTCAATGGTGTGATGCTCAAAGAAGGCAAAGTGGTGGTGACATTCACAGGTTAGATTTAAGAGTGTTAAACAACTCTGTTCATTATGAGCATTTTGAATAATAAGTTATAGTCCATGGACACCCTTTTGAAATGGAGTTAGTATATTTTGAAAATGCTTTTGAAATGGAGTTAGTATATTTAAGCATGTTTTCATTCAACAGTTCCTTCTCACAGTGTGCCTGTACCCACGTGGACCAAGAGCGGGGTTAAAATGCAGCCAAACAGGAAGTGGGTGGTGTGTGCAGCGCCACATCTTGGAGCTGTCACTAAAGCCCAGGCTACCCTCTGGGAGGTCCTCAACTGGGCACAGGTTTCAGCCCATCCAGCTCTCATTTCTTTCTTCCCCTTCATGGCCACGGGGTAGTGATTATGTCAGCAAGGCAAATGGCTCATTAATGTGGTGGGGGGCCAGACTGAACATTTGGAAAACACCCATGTATTTAAATGGGCCAAAATGAGCTTTCTGCTCAAGCTGCCAGCTGGTTTGCCTGTAATATCAGCTTGCTCAGAAGAGGGGAGGAAATCATTTTTGCCAATACTTATTCAGGTTGAAAAATTATGCTTTACTTTGATTTTAGCAGTCTCTCAAGTGAAAGGTTGATTGCATGATCTTCTTTCTTCACTGCTGGCTTCAACTCTACATGTTTCTCAAGAGCCAGCTTGTCTCATCTTCAGGTAGTTTGCCAGATCGCTGAAGGCCTTAGCAGTCTCTCCTAAAATGTGACTCCATTCATTGATAGCACAGAGCATGTATTTGGTATTCATCACACATTGCTTTGTTGGGTTAGTTGCCTTTTTCTGTTTGGGTCTCCCATCTCTCTAACTGAATTTAAGGCCTCTAAGGTCTAGGGAACCATGTAATTTATTATCCAAATTGGAACATTTTTGAGAATAAAAAGAGATGTTTTTAATAGTTACATTGGCACACCTCCCACAAACTTGAGCTGTCTGAGCAAAATATGTGTGGCAACTCTATTAAGGTCAAAGGACGTTATTTACTGCTTTTCTCTGATCACCCACAGGGTCTAGTGTAATTCACATGCAAACGGACATCAGACTCTTAAAAAGAAGTAGCTTAGCAAAGCAACAAACAATTCCTCTTACAACAGCCATAAAATAGGTGGAAGAAGTGAACAGGTTCCCACTAGTGGGAGATTTAAGAGTTCAATATAGGAAGTTACCACAGGTAGAAGGATTTAAATAATCAGATAAAGACTGTTCACAGTAGAAATCAGTCTAAAATTTATGTTCTTACCATTACGAAGCCATGGGGTCCAAAAAGGCACGCTTAGCGCAAGAATAGAAAGTAAAAAGTGTTTTCGACTGGGCATTTTTGTAAAGTGTATTCTTGTTTCAGAAGCATCAGGCATCCTAATCATCACACCGACATCCACATGGGACTGTGCAAAAGGAAACAGGGACAGAATCAGATAGAAAAATAGACTTATCATCAAGACACTATAAATTCTCTGCAGTTAGTGATCTTCCGTAAAGTTTCCATGTCTCTGATTCCCCTCCCTCTGCTCCTCTCTGTGTTTTGCCTACATCCTCAGATTCATATATGTCACCATTTCAGCTATGACATAAAGACATTTTGTCAGGCAGAAGAAAAGTTGGGACCTTCTCTCCCTGTGTCTCTTTCTTGGGAAAAACTTTTCGGGAACTCTCTAAGATGACTTCCTTTGATATTTGATTGGCCAGAATTGACCTCATGACTATTTCTAAACCAGGCACTGACAAAGGGAAGATTAGGGACTTGTCTTGGACATAGCACCCCTGACGCTGGTAAGAGGGGTTTATCTTTTCCTGAGGCCTCAATTCAAACAGTCGCTCCAAATGTTGCTAAAGGTAACTTTATCTTTAATCAGATACTCTGCCCAGAGTGGTAGATCAAGTTACAATTCTCTTGTAACGAGGATAGTGACATTTGAAACACGAGTTCTCTGTGCTAGTATACGTTTTGTATATATCCCAGCATTTTTTATAACTTTCATCATCACGGTTGAAAATGACATAGGGTGATATTTTCCTTCTTCATTAACTCCTACTAAATATATCTTTCTATCTAAATTTACAAATCATTTGTTCATGTCTTTTTTTTTTTTTATTTTTTATTTTTTTGAGACAGGGTCTTGCTTTGTCACCCAGGCTAGAGAACAGTGGTTCAGTTGCAGCTCACTGCAACCTCCACCTCCCAGGCTCAAGCAATCCTTCTCTCTTAGTCCACAGAGTAGCTGAGACTACAGGTGTGCACAACCACACCTGGCTCATTTTTGTATTTTTGGTAGAGATGGGGTTTTGCCATGTTGCCCAGGCTGGTCTTGATTTCTGGACCTCAAGGGATCCGCCCACCTCAGTGTCTCAAAGTGCTAGGATTACAGATGTGAGCCACTGCACCTAGCCTGCTTTATGTTATTTTAAAATATAACAATTGGAAACGTCTGCCCTGTTTTATATGTATAGGCATGCTTTTCTTATATCCCTCTTCTTCTGGACCCCATTACATTATAATACAATCTCTTTGAGACTTGACAGTCTTTCTAGGTTGACCATGTAATTTTTGAGAATGAAGACGTCAGTGGCTCTAAGCAGACAGGGCACTAGGGCAACTGGCATAAATCAGGATTGTTCTGTGCAAAAGAAGATGCATGTCCCTCCCCACTTCCATTTAACGTCTCCACAGTGTCCTGCACATTTTAGATGCCATTTGAATATTGGCTTATGTGAACTTAAGTCACTTCCTATTGAAAAAGTATTTCAAACTTCACTAAAGTCACAATTCCATTGCTTTGTCCACAACAACTTGTTGTCCCTGTTGACCCATTGTAAGATAAATTGCAGATCAAGTCCAGCACTAAAGATACTTCTTACTTCTAGCCTTAGAAAGAAGACTCTGAGGCTACTAATAAATACCATACTGTTTCCCTGATTCCTTAGATTCAAATAGTTCCTATTGACATCTGAAACACGTGAGGTTCCTTTAGAGAACCTCAGACTTAGAATTCTGGTTTATACACATGACACATTAAGAAAAAACAAACCTACAGTGGCATTACGGCATCAACAATCAGATTGCAAATGTAGTCTGACAAAGATTTATCCCAGCACATACTGGATTTTAGAAATACGTTCCTTTTTTCAGGATTTTGGAATCCTAGAAAAATACCAGGATTTGGAGTCAGAACACTTATGTTTGAATCCTAGTCTCCATTACTTCTTCTCTTCAAATAAAATCTCATCTGAAAATCAGGGATAATCATAGTACCTCTATCTGTAGAGCCTTTGGGAGGATTAAATGAGATAATGTATGTGAAAGGGCTCCAAATACCAAGCTCTGTATGAATGCATATTCTCCTTTTCATTCCCTATTTAAATCAACTCTTTTAATTCTATCTCTCTCAAGTAGCCTGAGCCTGGGTCACCAAAACACAAAATGTACAGTTACAGGGCTGAAAAAAAAAAAAACAAAAAATGAAACAACTGGTTGTTACATGATCCTTGACAACAGTTGGACAGACTTTTTCTTAAATCAAATGAAGTGTTTTGGCAGCCTGAAAGTGTAGCCTAAAGTATAGCAAGAGAAGAGAATTATTTTCCTTAGGGAGAGTAATTTTAACAGAAGTTCAACTTACACATTTTTAATATCTGTATTTCGAATGTACTGCTAAATGCAAAATGAATATAATTAGTTATGAGATATCTTGCCCTCAGCTACAGTACCCATTAAGCTTCAGCATAATATATAATTCACAACTTATTCATACTCTGTGGTACATTTCAGGACTTCCTATATCGTAGTCTCTTAAAGCAAATAGTGTATGTAGTTTCAGAACCTAACAGTTGTTCCTTCAGAAGGGTTAGAAGTGGATGTAGCATATCTGTGGTCTTCAAATAATTTAGTCAGTCATAAAAATTTATTAGGTACAGGCACTATACCTTTTTACATATAGGTCACTAGCATGTAAATGAAACTGGCACAACAAGGTAAATATGTATAAAATAAATCACAGAAGAGATCGATTTCTGATGAGCTATTTCAGTGATGCAGTAGACAGCAAATGATGATTTTGGAGTATTTTAGATCCCTAATGTAGAATTTTCAATTTCCCCAGTTTATCCTCCAGAAATGATCACTGTGATATACCTGTGACTGCTGAATGGCTATTGTACATCTGTAAATGGGCATACCATTCCTGGTACCTTCTAACTTTGCGATCACTGTCCCCATGCATAAAATATGGAGTCCTGTAGAGCAGCTAGAGAAAGGGTAAGTAAGTAGCTGAGTCTGCATCAATGGAGAGCTGTTTAAAAACTGATGTTATCAAGTATGTTTACACATTAAAAACCCGGAAAATGTTGGGCCTTCTCCTATGTGATTTTCCTGAATTCTTGATGCAACCTAGAAGGGCTAATGTTAAAAAGTAAAGAGCACAGTACAGACAATAAGAGTTCTGTTTGTGAAGACTAACACAGGAAGTGATTCTATGTCTGATTCTAGAATATGGTTAGAGTTCACAGACAAGAAACAAGATCTGTAGCTTGATAATTATTTAAATATAGACCTATGTGCAATCAGTCTAGAAGCTCCCCGAAGGCAGGGATAGATTACCCATATTTTGTCTAACACTTCTTTACATTCTTCTAAGGTACATCTTGGACACAATAATCACTGTGAACATACTTGATAACATCAATTATTAAATTGGGGAAATCAAAAAATACTCCAAAATCATCATTTGCTATCTACTGCATCACTGAAACAGCTCATCAGAACTCTATCTTTTCTGTTATTTATTTTATATACATTTACCTTGTTACGGCAGTTTCATTTACATGCTAGTGGCCTATACATAAAAAGGTGTAGTAAGTGTTTTTTATCTAGTTAAAAAGGCTTTTAAAAAGACTTTTGTAACTTGTAACTTTTTAACTAGTTAAATAGCATCTTAGGAAACAGGGAGAAAGCATTTCAATTCATTATACTTCTTCATTTATTGAGTAAAAACCATATGCCAAATACCATGCCCCTGGAGGGGGTGTAAGGAGTCTGAGTGTATCACAGCTCTTACCCCCAGGAAACCACAGCAATGTGGTTACGTGGAAACTCAAACAAAACAGCATATCAGTTGACAAAAATTTACACATATACATTATATTCATCGTTGCTGGATATTATACAACCATTCCTGCCACAGTTGTGAAGGACCTATTTGATCTATAGGTCTAAAGTGAACCTGTCTGATATCGGAAGCATATGGCAATTGACTTTCAATAATTGGCTTTCCAAATTATCTACACCTAAACAGTCCCAGAAAAACGATTCAATTTCAGTTATTTCAATTCAATAGTTTGTTAGGTAGCTGAATTCTTTTTTAGTTTATGGTTGTGGTTTGTGGGTCCAGCCTACAAGAGCTTAGCTCAATCTTCTCTAATACTCCAACATGATTACATGAGTGTATATATACACACATAAATATATGAATATATGTAATTTATATGCATATGCACACACGTATATCTGAAACTTGAAATATACCATTTTTGTTCTCTCACTGTTCAGTTATGGAGCACAGATCTACTGGTCAGGCTTTTCACCCAGACTACTATAGCCAGCTGTCTTTAGGAGAGTGTGGCTGAGTCCTTGTTATGCAGACAAGAAAAGGAATATTTGAAAGTGCAATGGCCCTGCAAGTGCTCAGATATTCATTGCACACCATGATGATTACATCTAAGAATCTGTTCCTCCTTTATTCTCTTTTTTCTTAAGAAACAGTCTTCTCTTTAGGAATGAATATATGGAAGCAAAATGACTAGTTTATAACAGGCAGCACTCAAAAATGTTGTGAGTACTATGTGGAAACCCAACAGTGAAATTGCAAACTGAGGAAAGGAATCAAACAAGGGCAGAAAAGCAAGTGTTAAGGCTTGAGAATAAATTATGCATGGGACAAATTGGTACTCATTTTGAGAAGGAGAGGAGAGGTGAATTTAAACAGTCAAGTAATAAAAAGTCATTGTTCAGTAGAGGCTGTCTAGTGTAATGTTTAACAGCATGGACTCTATCCCAAGAATTGAGTCTGAAACCTGAATCTCCCATGTACAAGTTCTGTGACATTGAACCAGATCTTAAAGTCTCTAAATTTCTCTTTTGTTTTGCATATAGGGAGAGGAGTATATACTTCCTAAGGTTGTGAAAAGGATGGTTCATAGTAAAAGTATGTAGCGTTATTGAGTACATACTATGTGTAAGGATGTTATATGAATAAATTTATGAACCCTCATGTTAACCCAAACCGGCAAGTACCTGTACTGTTATTACTATTCCTATTTAGTATTTAAGAAAACTCAGGTTTGACTGGATTAGGTGACTTGTCCAAAGGGATAAAGTTTAGATTTTTTTGTTTTTGTTTTTTTTCATGTAGCATAGAGACTTTTTTCAGCTTTTAGATTCAGTGGGTATGCATGCAGGTTTCTTCCCTGGGTATATTTCATGATTGAAGCTGAGATTTGAACATGGCAGAGTGATTCTAAAGCCTGTGGTTACAGGACTATGCTGTCATATTGCCATGTAAAGTACTTATCATAGCTTAGTATAGAGTAAGGCTTCCACATACAAGCCAAAAGAGAAACATTAAACATTCGCTGAAGAGGAAAACCAAATCACCCACGAGGAGGAAATTGACCTGGCCCTTTCTCCCAAGTGTATCACATGATATGATGTGTGCAGGTGTGAGGTGATGCTGAGATGGCCGACAGAGCTCAATTCAGAAACCAGTGATGAGCTCCTTAACAAATTCCCTCAGGAGAGAACTCCCTTCCCTCCCGTTTCAAATGAGGCTGACCTTGAAGTTGTGCCTAAACTGCTCACCACAATCTCAGGCTCAACTTGCTGACTCATCTGTCCAAAACACATGCATCCCCAATTTCTCCCCATTTCATGGGGTAGCAAAAGTAGAGACTTGAACCTCATAAAGTTGGTCCAGGCCAGGGTGTTCACCATCTTCCTAGCTGATTTATAGTTGCTTTGTTTATTAAACTACCTCCGATCTAGTCAGCAGGCTATGAATGTGAACACCTAGTTAGAGCGGACCTTGAATCAAACGAGCAGTAGACTTCTTTATTACACTTGAAAACCTAAAAATGTTCAAGGGGAGGTGGAAGGGAGGAGAGGTAGGCAGAGGGTGCTAGGCGTTTTGTTCAACTACCATGGTTCCCTCTGTCAAGATGGAAGATGGCTGTGGCTTAAAGCTTCTACCCATCTTTGTCCTCTGGAAATATTTGTATTACGCAAATCAAAGAATGGAACGTGCCTGCCTCCTCCTCATTCTTTTCCTCTCCCCTGACACTGGAACGAATGCATACTCTTCACACAATAGTCCTTGTTGAACACAGGACCCACAGGAAACCTGTTACCCCAAATAACTGTCACATTCTCATGTGTTCAGTCACAGGAAGAATTTCAGTGTCTCTCTTCCCCACCATTGGAGATGAGGGTGAGGTCACGGGAGAGAAAGAGCCCTGTCTTGTCTCCCAACAAGAGGGGTCTGTGCAGCTGCTGGGCCCACAGCAGACAGAAGGCACGCGGCAGCTGAGGCTCTTTAGAAGGCTTCCCACCCACTTCCTGAGTCTGGCTTTGATTTCTTAAAGGGCAGATGCACTTATTCCAGAGTCGCTCCCTGATTCAGCTGGGGGAAGGGGGTTGGAATAAAAGGCTAAAGCAACCATTTCCTTTTCTGTAGCTCCTTTGCTTTTTCTCAGATCCTCTTTTCTGAGTTATCTGCTACCAAGTCTGTCTCTCCTTCCGCTCAGAGCAGCAGTGGCTGAGTTTTGTCGAGTGCTAGATAATCACTGATCTTAATTATAAACAGCCTCAGCTTACAGGAATGCTTTTGATAGGAAAGTCAACACCAGGACGCAAGATGGGTAGGTAGCAAAATGGAACCCAAGCCAGTTTTCCAATAAAAAACAGACAAAATATATTTATAAGTAAGATTCAATCATCTTCCATGTAGTAGCAGCCTGGAGGCTCCTTATGAACTGACCTGTCTATTGTCCCCTTTAAACTTTTTTTTTTTTTAAATGAGACGGAGTCTCACCCTGTCGCCCAGGCTGAAGTGCAGTGGCGCAGCCTCACCTCACTACAACCTCCGCTGCCTGGAGTCAAGCGATTCTCCCGCCTCAGCCTCCCGAGTAGCTGGAATTACAAGCACGCGCCACCACGCCTGGCTAATTTTTTTTTGTATTTTTAGTGGAGACGGAGCTTCACCATGTTGGCCAGGCTGATCTTGAACTCCTGACCTCAAGTGATCCACCTGCCTTGGCCCCCCAAAGTGCTATGATTACAGGCTTGAGCCACCACGCCTGGCCACCCCTTTAAATTTTATGCTTCAGTAATAGTGTTGATTTTACCTCCAAAATACAGAGCTGTTTCATGCTCCTGTGACTTTGTGGACTCTTCCCTCTGCCAGAAATGCCTTCTTACTGTGTCTTCCTGGAAATATCTTATTTGACTTTTAAAAACTGGTGCAGACATCATCGCTTCATCTACCCCCAGTGATTTTTATTTAATTGGTCTGGGATGTGGCCTGAGCCCTGGGAGTTTTAAGTGCTCCCCAGGTGATTCTAATCTGTACCAGAGTTTGACAATCACTGCTTCAGGCCAGCAGTTTTCAGACTTGAGCAGGCATCAGAACCAGCTGGAGGGCTTGTTAAGGCAGAGATTGCAGGGTTCACCCCCTGAGTGTAGAATTCAGTAGCTCTGGGGCCTGAGAAATTGTATTTCTTTCTTATTTTGTTTTCTGGGTTTTGTTTTGTTTTGTTTCTACTTTTTTTTTTAATCTTGTTGCATACCAAGTTTTCTTTTGTTTGTTTTTTGTTTCTTAAGGGATTTGCTGATGTTTTTACTATTAGTATTCACATTATTGTTTCCTTTTTTAAAAAAATTATTTGTTTAAAACAGACAAAAATTTTATCTATTTATGGTGTACAACACAATGTTTTAATATAGGTACACATTATGGAATGGCTACATCAAGCTAATTGATATATGCATTACCTTACATGCATGTCTATTTATTTATTTATTTATTTATTTATTTATTTATTTATTGCAGTGAGAATTTGCCTTTCTAACAAGTTCCCAGATAAGGCTGATTCTGCTGATCCTGGGATCAGGTTTTGAGAATCAATGCTCTATTCAAACTGGTTAGCTTGCACAGGTTCCTTACATTGCACTTGTCACCCTGCATTGTCATCAACTCATTTGCACGTCTATTTCTGTCTTTTGAAGGTGAGGACATTAGCTTTTTTATCGCATTACAGAGCACTGCACCTGGTGTAGAGTAGATGCTCAATGCATGATCACTTAATGAGTAAATATTCGGGGTCTAGTTGTCACAGAGAAAGAAAGTCTTGTACCAAATTTATGTCAACTTTTTAACATAAATTATTTAATCTAATAAATATCCCATGCCTCTAAATTTAAATCTAGAAAGGGGTTCTCTAAGCCTCTATGAATTACATCTTGGATTTTGGTGACAGGATTGGGTTGGCAAAGTACTCCTCAGTACACAAGGATAAAAAGGCCCTGTGCAAAAGCAGATTGGATTACATTTACATCAACAACACCTCTTTTAAAACTGACATTTAATGATTATCTCTATCAATAAAGGCCTTTTAAGAGCTCTCCATAAAATGTTGTGAAAAATGAGAACATTTAAAATACAGACAAACAATGGGCCCCATTCATACAGCTTCTTCACATTATTTCTCCAGTATCATGGATCTCAACCAGGCTCACTCACCCTTCTCCAGTGAAGTTGGCACATGTTAACCATATTGATCGTCTGATTACAAATGTAGACTGTGGCAGGGAGTATTTACAAAAGAAACCCATTTGTCCCTGTGGCTTGTATGTAGATATCAGACTTAATACACACTCAACTACAAAGCAATAGAACCTGGTAGTAAAATGTCACTCCCAAGGAGATTAGACTCCTATGCAGAACAATGATTTCATTGTTTCATAGAACCTTATAAAGTAAGTCCAAAGAGATGTTTTTAAAAGTTTCCTAATCCTTACTAATTTCTTAAATACCTACTCCTCAAGAAGAATAAATTCTCTCTCTATTCATTGATCCCTAGAATATTTTTAAAAACCTAATAATGTGTTGGCATAGGTCTTTCTGAACCCCAAACCCAGACCTATGTCTTTCTGAACAAAATATGTGATATTGTGTATGTGTGCGTGTTGCTTGCTGTCCATTTCAGCAGCCTTCTACTTTGATGACAACCTGATTATTCTGGAAAAAAAGCAGTTGCTGTCCTTCGTGGTGCAGCATGTAGTTATTTGGAATTTCAGTAGTATCCAGGTAACATTTTTCATTGAGTCAGTGGGGAAACATAAGATGAGAAAGTCACCCTTCTGAGTTTCTGGTTAATATTTCTTGATTGGAGCACTGGGTCTCTGGGTCCTCTGTAATTGTTACCTGGAGAGTGGGTCTTTAGATTCTAAAAAGGTCAAAATACCTGGATATTGACTTTTTGAATTACATATATCGCAATTGAATTCCACTTCAACAATAGCAGGTGGCCAGTGGGTTGAACTGATCGAATCAGGAATGAAAGATTCTGTAGACTGTATCTTTCTTTTCAAAAATAAAATTTTGAAAAGTACAGATTTGCCTAAAATGTATGGGTAATGCATTCAGAGTGCAGACTGACCATGTTTAAGTTGTCAAGCCCATTGTATGAGGAGCCAGAAACAGATGCAGTAGTTGTTCCCTGCTGGAATGTGCTCTGTGTCTTTGGTTGGTTCAGTGGTTGGTCGCGTGGGTGGGTGGGTGGGTCGGTGGTTGGGTGAGTGGTTGGTTCAGTGGTTGGGTGGTTGATTGGTTGGTTGGTTTTCAAATGATCATGACCGCCTTCATTTTTTTCTGTTTCTTCCTTCTCAATCTTAGAGGACTATGAATGTACCCCTGGCAGGCTGCTCCGAATTCTTAAGGGCCCAAGTCAGGAGTGCAGAAGGAGGCCTGCATGCCTTATGTCTAAATATTTTAAAGTTATAACAGAAGCATACAGACTGCCCAATAAAATATATTCTATCCCCTTCCTAAGCCAGTATATCTTCCTAATGACAAATTGTTTTAAATATAAAAGCTATTGTTTTTATACATTTGAAAATCTATAAAGTATCAAAGATGACTGAATTAATTAATATTGTACATGTCTGGGTATTCAGTTGATAGGCTGCCAAAGTTTGGGTGAAGAATTAAGTAAAAACATATATAATTCAAAAAGTATTTCATATGCATTTCTTAAAGTGTATTTCCTTGCTTTTATTTAAGTAAATCACAAGTTTGATTCTATTGATAATGATGATCTAAAGTACCAAAAATTAAAATGTGATTATGTCCAAAATATTCAAAGTTTGAGTATACTTTAATCAAAAACATAAAATAAAGCAAACCTAAAATATAAAAATCATTTTTTGTTTTCAGTTATTTTCCTTCTCAAGCATTCAAATTATTTTATAACATGAAAAGAGAAATATGAATTATAATTAAGAGGTATCACAAATATGAATAAAGATTATTAAATAAAGCTTATGTTTTATTTTCTTAAAAAGTAATTAAATGTCATTAAATGTGTTTATAAAACTTAAACTAATCACAATTCCACAGGGCCATGTACATTTAGTTACCAATGTAAAGAACCAATATCTTTCTGCACACCTGCTTTACAAAGGAAGAATTGGACAAGTTAAAATAGTTTGTTTTTATTTTCTTTATCTAAGTGTGCCTGTCAAATTCAAATGCTCCCTGTCTTCTTAAGCGGTTGTTGACTTCCACATTAGCAGAAGCACAATCCACAAATCTACATGGCATGTGGATGTAGCTTTTTGTTGTTCTTAGGACATAGGTCAACTGATTTGGAGAAGTATTTCCCTGGGGCCTGAATGGTGTGCACAACAGAAGTGAATGTGGTAGGATTTCAGTAATGCTGTGATGGCTCTGAGTACAAGACTCCAAGTCATAGAGGCCTCCGTGTGTTCACTGACAAATGTAGCATTTCTGGGTTTGCTATATGCAGGACACTCTAGGGCTTGGAATTCATGGGGACTTTTATTCTCATATATCTCTTATTGCCTCAGGCCTTTAGAGATTCTCAATTGGATTATAGGTGTAGCCTCATTTCTTCTAGACTCAGTTTCTCCTTGTGGCTCAGGAATACACATGGGTGAGTGAAGAATCATTTTCTCCCTCTTTCAGACCCAGATTCTGAGGCTACTTGTAAATAAATAAGATAAAGCAAATAAAAATATTATCAAATACACCTGTGGCTAATGAACCACTCAGCCTCTTTTACCCAAAGTTCATCACACAAAAACTGGAACTGCCTAATTTGGCAAGAACAGTTGTGGCCTGATGCCAACTACTGACAGGTGAATGGTATTCAAGACACAAACATTACTTAATGATTAGTGCATATCATCCTTGCATGATTAGGTTCAGCTGCAAAGCATAAAATCCTAGCCAATATTAATTGAGCATTCATTATGTACCAAGTAGTTTGCTAAGAGCTTCATATGTATGATCTCATGTGGTCCTCTCCATTGTCTTGGAAAAGGACTGAAGCTTTAGGGAAGTTAAGTAGCTTGCCTAAGGTAACACAGCAGGGAAGTAATAGCGATGAGATTTAAACTCAGGTTGTCCAATGCGAAAGCCTGTGCACTTAAACACTATTCCACTCTGCTTACCTCTGTGTTACTGGCATCAGATATAGGGATGGGAAGGTCTGTGAACAGGTAAGGTCAAGACAGGGAAAACTGAATCAGCTGCCAAGTTGTACCCCAAGGGAAGCAACCACCAATCCAGTATGACAAATCCAAAGGAACACAATAGCCTTGTGTTTGATTTGAACTGACGTCACTTCCAAGGAACTAGGTTGGTGTGTGGACATCACAGCAGAGTATAGAATCTTTGGGCTGATGCTCGAAATAAACTCATTGGGCCGGAAAGGCAGAACTCCAGTCTAAAGGAAGATGGAAACAGAAATAACATTTTTGGGCACTTACTACATGCTAAGGCTTTCACACCCTCTGCTCATTTAATTATTGAAACAAACTTGTAACACAAGTATTATTTCCCCCATTTCCCAAATGGGAAAAGACGTTGTGTAATTTGCCCATGACCAAATAGCTAATACGAAATGGAACCAAGAAAAATAATCTAGGTTAGCTTGATTTCAGATTTGGGGATATTATTATTAAACAAATCACATTGCTTCTCCCACACTTCACTGGACCCAACTAAAGGACTAAGTGAGAAAACAGTAGCACAAAGTCCCACCCTCATACCTCATTTCTTACTCATGTTAAATGATGCCAGTAAAATGCCCTGCAGGTTTTGGGGAAAGGGCTTGACTCAGGGCAGATGGATATGTCCAGGAGAAGCAGCCAAGACTAATTAATTCCAGAGTCCACCCATGGGTAGAGCCCATAGCCCTGTACATCTGACTCAGGTCAAGACTGACTCACAAATTGGGCTGGTTTGAGTCCCAGGACATGGACCTCGGTGATGAGACAGATTAGGGCCAGCAAATACTGAATTGTGGCCTGTTAGTGGGCTCAGCTGGGATGCTTAGCCTAATTGTGCTTCCGAGAGTGAGATCATTATGGTTTTTTCTTCTAACCTAGAAAACCCCTGTAGCTCTTAAAGCTATACCGTATGATACCTGTCCATGACTGGACCCACACTTAACAGAAGTACCTTGAGACTCAGATGGTCCTTGGAGCAGACAAGGACATCAAATTACTAACTGCAAGTGTGTAATAGAAATCTATTTACTTCATGTAAAATCCTCTTTCTAGAACAACAACAAAAAAAGATTGAATATTATGATGGAGTTTTAATTAGGAAATGACCAGAAACAGCGATGAAAAAGGGGGCTTAGAGAGTATTAGAAGCACGTTGCTTTGGATGCATGAATAGGAAAAGTTCAAGAACTGGAACCTGTAAGCAAAAATCCGTGGAATGTTCGGTTCAGCTGCTGAATTGCCCACAGCTGTCTGGGATATTCTCCTTTTGAACCAGCCTTCTTCTTTGTCTATTGAGGTAATCTGTTCCTCTGTGCTCAATTTCAATATCCATTGTCACTGTCATGGACAAAGTTATGAAGACTACCTAACTTACACCTACTTGGTCATGAGCTTCAAAAATGAAATGAAATGTGTATGTGAGGAGGGTGAGTCGTTCTTTCCTATTGGAGGTTGCTAATTAATTGGGTGGTTAATAGAGATAATATGAGGCTTTACATATTTTGGGCTAGAGGACACAGAATTCAAATCACTGCCACATGCCACATGTCAATCAACATTTATAGAGCAGCTACTATGTAAAAAGACACTGCGGAAAGTATGAAAACAGATAAGCCACAGTCCTTGTTTTCAGGAAACTCAAAATACAGTGTCAGAGATAGAGGTGAACGACTAGCAATAAAGTCAACCGGAATAAAATAAGAGCTAAGACACATGTACAAAGGATGCACTGTGAGGGCAGAGAAGGAGCCTCTGCTAAGAAGAGGTAGTGTTGATGGGTGTTAGATGGAGGGGAGAAGGTCATTCCAGGATGAAAGAAGAATGAGACAATCAAGAAGTCCCAGAAAGTTCAGTCAGAGAAGGAAGAGGAGAACCAAGAAAGTATCATGATAGCTAGTAAATATGCTCAAATCTTCCTATCCCCCAAATATCATCCATTGTCTCTGCTTCATGTCAACCCTTTGCCCAGTTCTCCTCTTCCCTGCATGGCCAAAGTTTTTACTGCTTTGTTCTTTTCTTGGCAAACTAAATCCTTAGCACCTTTATATGTAGTGAAAGGTGTGTTCTTCCCTGCCTTCCCCACCTCGCTCAGCTAAAACTGATTTTACTGAGACCAGCTCATACTCAAGATTCATGCATGTGGTGTGACCTTTCTTCCAATATGTCTGGGACACCACGTAATGACCACTGATATTCGTTGGACTGCTGCTATGTGCCAGGCGCTGCTTAAGTGTTTCGTACAATATATATATATAAGGGGCCCAGATCTGAAGATGACCCTCAATGATCCTCACCTCCTGGCTACACCCTTGTGTAGTCCCCTTCCACATTGTAGTGGGATTGGTCTGCATGGCCAGTGCAAGACTACAGAAGTGACAGATGCCTTGCTTACTTGTAAGAGATTATGGCTTCTGCCTTGATTGTTCTCTCTCTAGGAGCACTCACCCTGCAGCAGTCATTGAGAGCCCATGTGGTAGAAATATGAAACCTCCTTCCAACAGCCATGCAAGTGAGCTTGGAAGTAAATCATTCAGCTCCTATCAAGTCTTTGAATTGCAGTCCTGGCTGAGAGCTTGACTGCAACTTCGTGAGCCAGAGCCACCTAGCTAAACTATTCTTGAATCTGTGATCCTCAGAAACTGTGTGAGATGATGAATATTTGCTGACTTAAACTTTAAGTTTTGGAGTAATTTGTTATGAACAATAGACAACTGATACAGTATCCATGTCTATATATTTTTTTAGTGTAATTCATGTAAGATAAAACACACAGATCTGGAGTGTTCAATTCTGTGAGCTTTGATCATTGTATACAAATGTGTAACCATTACTCAAAAAAGATATACAATATTTCCATCACCCAGAAAACTCCCTTGTCTCCTTTTCCAACTAATTCCTACTCTTCTCTCCTATCAGAAAAAAAAAAAAAAAAAACCCACCATTTTGGTTACTATCATTGTAGTTTAGTTTAGCTTATTTTTGAACTTCACATAAGTGGATCATCGAGTATGTACTGTTTTGTGTCCAGCTCACCGTAATGTTTTTGAGCTTTAACTGAGTTATTGTACATATCATTAATTTTATCCTTTTAAGTTTATTGCTGATTAGCATCCTATTTTATGAATATACCATGATGTGTTTATTCATACTCCTGTTGATAGACATTTGGGTTGTTTCTGATTTATATTTATTATAAACAAGGCTGCCATCATTGTACAAGTCTTTTCGCAGACATAAGTTCTCAGTTCACCAGAGTAAATACCCAGGAACAAAAATCCTGGATAATATTATAAATACACATCTAACATTATAAAAAACTGACAAAGATGTTTTGAAAGAGTTTGTTTCATTTTACACCCCTACCAGCAATGTATGGGAGTTCCAGTTACTTCACATTCTTTCTAACATTTGGCCTCACCAGTCTTTTGATTTTAGTCATTTGCTGGGAGTGAAATGGCCTCTTATTGTGGGTTTAATTTTCCTGAGAACCATGATGTTGAGCATCAATATTGGTCACTGACATATATTCTTCTATGAAGTCTCTGTTCAAGTTTCATCATGGGTGGCACCTGGACTCTCTGCTGACAAGATGTTCCCTAAAATCACTGCTTGTTAAAGCACATCTGTATCAGCTTCTCCCTTGAGCCCACACCACCCTTTCCGTCAGCACCCTTCTCTTCTACACAGTCTTGCCTCCCTCCCTCGCTATCCCTGTCTCTACCCTCCTTTTCATTCTAGGCTCAACAAATCTTGCCCTGAAAACTGCTGCCCCAGTAATAACCTATTAAATATCTACCCCAGTTCTAGCACTGGGCTCAATATGGGAAAATTAAAAAGAGAAGAGCAGTGGTAGGCTGGTAAATATTTAACAGCTGGCTCTTTGGAAAAAAATTAATCAATTAATTAATTAAAGAGAAAATTTTGCTTACATATTAATTCTAATAATCTATATACAAATAATTTGTGTAGATTTTAACATATATAATTGTATGTCATCTGGGAATAATGAAAGATTTACTTACTTCACTCCAATATGTATACTTCCCTTTTTTCTTCTTTCTTTTTTTTTTTTTTGAGACAGAGTCTGTGGAAGGCAGTGGCATGATCTCTGCTCACTGTAATCTCTACCTCCTGGGTCCAAACCATTATCACACTTCAGCCTCCCAAGTAGCTGGGACTACAGGCATATGCCACCATGCCCAGCTAATTTTTTTGTATTTAGTAGAGACGGAGTTTCGCCATGTTGGCCAGGCTGGTCTCAAACTCTTGGGCACATGTGATCAGTCTGCCTCAGCCTCCCGAAGCGCTGGATTACAGGCATGCGCCACCGTGCCAGCCTACTTTTATCTTTTCTTATTCTATTGCACTGTCTAGGATCCTCAGTACCAATGTTAAATGAAGCAGTAAGAGTGAGCCTCTTTGTTTTGTTTTTTATTTCAAGAAAAATGTTTCTTTTTCACCTTAAAGTCTGATGTTTTTGTGGATATTCCTTAAAGTTTATAAATTATTAAAATTTCTAGTTTGCCAAAGATTGGTTATTATGGAACAAATAAATAAATTTAAAACACCCTGATGTATATGCCAGCCTTTTGTGTGGTAAATACTCCCAGCACGACCACTTCCAAGCTATCAACGTAATTTCAGTAAAGGTGGAGCTGGGAAGAGATGCAGAGTAGCCCACCTTATAAAACATGTTTCCACATGAGAATTGTCTTTCATAAGCCCATAGGAGCCTTCCCCCAGCACCACTGGTAAGGGCTAACAATTAATTTGCAGGGATGATTGACAAATAAGAGAACAGCATAAAATAAACATAGTTAAGTTTTCTAGTGCATTGCAAAACTGTAGACAGATTAGAAGTAAAGAAAATGCCAAAAGCTGAAGGTAGTGGTTCTCACCCTTGTCTACATGTTGGAATAAACTGGGAAGCTTTAAAAACATCCTAATGCATGGCAACTACCCCTAAATATTTAGAATTGGTCAAAAGTAAGGCCAGAGCATTGTATTTTGTTGTTTGTTGTTTTTCTTTCTTTTTAAAAAATCTCATCAGCAGATTGGACCTAGATGATTTTAAGATCTAGCGAAGGTTCAGAACCACTGGTTTAAAGAAGGATGAAGGTTTGGACACATTTGGATAATTGGGGCAGTGTGCAAGGTACCCAAGCAAAAGATGTGGAACAAATAAATGAGCGGTAGATGCTTCAGGAAGATTGAGAAAATTGGCTAGACAGGAGCTGGGCAATCTTACAGGGAAGTGGCAGGAAAAATAGATGACTTTAAAGCTGCAGATAAAAGATTCTTCTGTGAGAACCTGGCCCCATCTCCATGGAACTCTAGGTTTCCAAAGAAAGCGAGCCTCAGGTTCCCAGCAAAGGACCCTTATTTCCCGTGAGGGTTAATATGACATTGGCAAGTCAGTGGTCTTAAGAGCTGGGGACTTGGACAGGAAGATTACTCTGCCTCAGACCCTGGAAAGCCAAGGAGAGAATTCAGACTCCTGGCATATTGAACTTAAGTAGATTTTATTTGAAAGAAAATTCAGTCTGGTATGTCTTAGTTCTGGTAGGTCAGTACTCTTTCAACTTTGATGGCCATGTGAATCACCCAGGTGTCTTGGTAAAATTCAGATTCTGATTTAGTCATGGGGCCTGATGGTCAATGTTTCTAACCAGTTTCCAGGTGCTGCTGATGCTATTTAGGGTCATAAGGCAAAACACCTTGCTTAAATTGATTTGTGCTCTCATATTTGGCTGAGGATTTAGGCCTATTTTACAGCAGAAATCTGCCCCTTATCCAGAGCCTGGGCAACTTTTAACACAAGCTCCACTCTCCTGTCTTCTGACTCTTTCTAAGTTATTTTTCTATTGACCTTCTAAATCGATCTTCAGCCTGCGGGAAATTCTTATCTGGATAACTGGACTTATGTTATCTCAGCCCTGCGGGAAATTCTTATCTGGATAACTGGACTTATGTCCGGATGCCCAATATTCATCATTTTTTGGGCTCCCACTTATGTAACACACTTGACACATATTACAGTTGTTATTATTTCCACTCCTCAGCTGAGGAAGCTGAGGCTCAATGAATGATGGAAAGTTACCCCAAACCTCCAAGTTAGTGGTCACGCCAGGATATAATCCAGGTTTGTTTGTCTCTCAAGCCACCATTCTTTCCACTTTCAGTGGCTTTGGGTCCACCCAGGCCCAGCACAACAAACCACAAGTCTGCTGACCGGGCTCCCAAACCTCAACTGAAAACTACACCTCTATTCTGGGGACCTGCAATTTATTTATTTCTTTTCTTTTCTTTTCTTTTCTTTTCTTTATTTTTGAGACAGTCTCACTCTGTCACCCAGGCTGGAGTGCAGTGGCGCGATCTCAGCTCACTGCACCTCCACCTCCCAAGCTCAAGCAATTCTCTTGCCTCAGCCTCCTGAGTAACTGGGATTACAGGCAACCACCACCACATGAGGCGAATTTTTGTATTTTTAGTAGAGACAGGGTTTCACCAGGTTGGCCAGGCTGGTCTCAAACTCCTGACCTCAAGTGATCCTCCTGTGTTGGTCTCCCAAAGTGCTGCGGGTACAGACATGCGCCTCTGCGCTCGGCTGGGAACTTCAATTTAAAGTGCATACTTCCCCATCAGAAAGAGCAAATGGGTTGTTTCATACATGATGCAAAACAATACACTTACTAAGTTGAAAAGAATTTGAACAGCCTTTTTCAAACTATCCTGATATAGTTTGAATATATATCCCCGCCAAATCTCATGTTTCATTGTAATCCCCAATGCTGGTGGTGGGGCCTGGTGGGAGGTGTTTGGGTCCGAGGCAGATCCCTCATGGCTTGGTGCTGTCCTCGCCATAGTGAGTGAATTATCATGAGGCATGGTCATTTAACAGTGTGTGGCACTGCCCCCACTTTGCTCCTGCTTTTGCCATGTGACACACCTGCTCCAACTTTATCTTCTGCCATTAGAAGCCTCTCCAGAACGTGAGCAGATGCTGGTGCCATGCTTGTACAGCCTGAAGAACTGTGAGCCAATTAAACCTCTTTTCCTTATCAATTACCCAGTTTCAGGTATTTTCTTATAGCAATGCAAGAACAGCCTAACATGTACACTCTCAATTGAATTCAATAAATATTTACTGGCCAGGCACAGTGGCTCATGCCTGTAATCCCAACACTTTGGGAGGCTGAGACAGGCAGATCATCTGAGGTCAGGAGTTTGAGACCAACATGATGAAACCCTGTCTCTACTAAAAGTACAAAAATTAGCCGGGTGTGGTAGCAGGTGCCTGTAATCCCAGCTACTCAAGAGGCTGAGACAAGAGAATAGCTTGAACCTGGGAGGCAGAGGTTGCAGTAAGCCGAGATCGTGCCACTGCACTCCAGCTTGGGTGACAAGAGCAAGACTCTATCTCAAAATAAAAATAAATAAATAAAAATTTACTGAGCATATACCAGGTGCTGGGCAGTGCTAGGCACCCAGTGATACAAAGAAGAAAAGAATGGGAGGAAATACAGACAGAAGTACATTTCATGTTGGCCATAATGCACTATCAACTTTACACTAGGCGTGCAAGAGTATGAGTCAAATGGGAAAAGGAATTAATTTTATGGGGAGGGCAGAAGGATATTGTTCTAGGTATTTATTGCCCTCAGGGAGTTAAACATCAGGAGTTATATCATCCCTGTCTTTTCATTAATAATGAATAATAGCTAATCATTATACCAAACATTTGTTGAACCCTTGCTATGTGACAGGTGCTGTCAGTCACTTTTCCTGCATTACTTCATTTCATCCTCACAATGACCATAGGAGTCAGGTACTATTATTTTCCCCTCCTCACAGGTGAAGAATTGGAGAATTGCAAATGTTGAAGTAACTTAACCCAAATCCCACAGCTGGAAATTGACAAAGCTCAAATTCAAACCCAAGTCTGTTTGACTGCAGAGCTCTAGTCTTGATCTTCACATTTGAGAAAATGTAGCTTAATGAGGAGCCTAGCAGGGTTGGGATGAAAGCGGAACCATAATTTAATGAGCAGCAATTACGCATTAGGCCAAGTGTGCAGGCCAGGATGCATCACACCTCATCAGAAACACATCTCTGAAGACAGATCCTGGATAGCAAAATAAATTTATTGGGCAATACTGGAAGACTGACATTCCAGGCTTGCTCAAGGCAGTTGGAGTATGAGAATACGATTAACACTTCCATTACTCTCAAAATCTCCTATGTCGGTTGGTAAATTGTATGGTCACTCCAGGCAATACTATCATGTAACACCACAATTATGTCCATCCAGGAAGGAGAAAACATCCTGAGAGTTAAAAACAAATCAGTGATTCAGTTATCCAGTCTTTTTCTTTATCTGTCTCCATCTGTCTTTTCAATTTTCATTCACTAAACAACGCATTCTCCTGTGTTTTTCAGCACTTTATCACACCTTTAATGATTCTAGACCTTGTATACCCTCAGCCTTGGCTTCAGAATGTTGGAGACATGATGCCAGTTCCAGTTCACAACAAAGCAGCATGAGTAATAACCTAGATCGTCTCCCGGCCGCTGAATATTGACCCAATGCCGGCCATTGCTGTTGGGAGCACTAACCCTCTCTTCAAACCAACCAGCAGCTGCAGAAGTGAAAAAAGAGCGTGAGACAATAGCATCTGAGTTTACCAACACTTCCGTCATTTGAAGCCTTTACAGATAAATCATCTTCAAGAGAATAAGCGCTCCCCAAGTGTACACTTATGCTGGGGGTTGAAGGGATCTTGCATGTGGATGTTCTGATGCTTCGGAAAAGAGGAAGGAAAGGAGGTCTGGGTCCCTTGTCCCAGCCTGTGGAATCTCTAGAGAATTCATCACAACCACTCTCCTACCCCCTAAAACATGGAGGTTGGGCTGAGCCACAGGCAGGCAGGCAAATCTACTGCAAGTTCCATTACATTTTTCTATGGCATTCCATGGGGTAAATAAAGTTTCCCCAAGGATTTTGCTTCACTCTAACAATGGGAGACAAAAGAATTTAGGAGGAGAGCATAAATCCGTTTAAAACTACATATAAATGATATGTTGTGATCATATATATGTAGTGATCAATATCTTGCCCTTCCAGTTCTCAGAGCCCTTTCCCACAATGGGCTGGTGTGAAGCTGAGCAAAAGGAGCAAAGGTTTTGGGGTCCAGACTCGAATTTGGATCCTGGCTTTTCCACTCACTGTGTTGCTTACTTCTCCAAGCCTTGGTTTCCAATATTTCCACTAAAGGGCTTCGTTGTGAATGGAGTTAGATAATAGAGGTAAGGCCCCCAAAGCACGATATGCACTTGAGAAATGATAGCTCTCCCATCATTCACAATACATTGCACACAGAAGTCATTATCCAGGTGTTTGCTGAAGAACTCGCTTCATTTTGCAGATGAGAACACTGAGACTCCGAGAGGTCAACTGACTTGCCCAAGGTCACAGCTAGCAAGAGGGCAGTTTTCTCATTACATATCTGTGCCCCAAGCATTATTTTGTATGCAACCTTTGGGTTTGGAGTTGTACTTCTAGGTAGGTTAGATACCAGAATGAAGAAAAATATTCAGGAAGGTCTGTTCTTTGAAATCAGTCTTTGATCTTCACCAAAACTGCCTTGCAATTTTCAAATACGAAACCTTTGCTGTTTCCTCAGTAGCCTGTGTTCAAACTTCACACTTCTGTGAAACAACTGCTTTATGCCTTCAGACTGTCGATTTGTGTTTGAATTTAGACTTTTGGTAAGTGGAGGATGTTTCTGAAGGTATTATCAGTCACTGTCTCATTCATAGACTGGACGAAAGGGTCGGCATCACAGTCACGTGGATTTGCTAAAATGTCCCGCGTCTTATGTTTGTCTGACAGCGACAGAGCACACCAGATAGGAGGGCACTATCAGAACACTCCTGAATTCCTTAGCCTATACCAAAAACAGATGAAGATATGGTTGAAGAAATATGGCTCAAGTGACTAAGAATCATTGCTACATCAACTACTGCAGCATGAAGCTGCACTGGCTATGTGTATGATCTCTTTCAGCTTAAAAATACTCTACCATTTTATTCCACTCTTCTGCTCCATACCAGTTTTATTGTTGACCTCTTCACCTCTTAAAAGTTTGGTCAGGTCTGGGGCATCCTGCAACAGTAGTGCTTCCTGTTGAAAAAAATCAAATTAAGGTGGGCCAAGACCTGGTCTGTCCAAAATATGTAGCCCTAAGCACCCTGCTCTTTGTAAACGATGATAATATTGCTGACCTAGGGACAGGGTTCTTTTTTGTGTGTAAATAAAGCTCAACAGCCAAGATGGACTGGCACCATTTTTTAACGGCATACACCAGTAAAGACCATCTGCTCCTCCATCTGTCCCTCTCTTTGACCTTCTAATTTTTACTCTTCAAATATCTATTGGTCACTTGTTACATTACAGGCACAGTGCTAGATACAGGGGTTGTGGTTGAACTCTCATAGAGATTATAGTAGGAAAGATAGACAAAAACAAATAATTTCACGAAAACTTATGAGGAGGCATGCTTCAAGGAGAAGGATGCCAGGAGTGGGCAGATAGGACATCCTAAGAGAGATAGTTTAGCCAATGCCTGAGAGAATAATGGGCTCTGGAATCTACCCCCGAGGCTCAAGTCTTGTTCTTCCTCTCACCAGCCCTGTGACAGCAGCCAGTTGCTTAATCTCTCTGTGCCTGAGTTTCCCCAACTATAATATGAAGCTATAATAGTACCTTCCTCTCAGAGTTGCTGTGGAGATTAACTGAGATAGCACATGCGAAGCACTTGGAACAACATCTGGTACTAGGAAGGAAGGAAGGAAGGAAGGAAGGAAGGAAGGAAGGAAGGAAGGAAGGAAGGAAGGAAGGAAAGATTTGTAGAGAGAAATTACATCATGACAAAAGTTGCAGATGGTACCATGACTAAAATGATCTATTTAGAAATCATTCATAGGTTTCTCCTAATTACATATTTTGAAATTATAGAGAAAGGTAAATTTAAAAATATATTTGGTGTTATGACTTTTTCTCAATCTATTTTGATACTCTTGAGGAACAGGGACTCTATGTAACTACTATCAATGCTTAGTCTTTGGAATTTATGACTCTGTTGATTAAAAAAAGTAGTAACTTTACCAAGTCTCCTTTTGGGAGTCATCTATAACTTTTCTGATGCATTTTTGTGATACTGGTAGCCAAATTGCTTCTTTACATTTATCATCTTCCAGAACTAAACTCACATTGTGATACTGGTGTCTCGCACATGACGTCAAGGGAAGTGATTATGAAGAATACTGAGTGGAAGAAGGGAAATTGAGCCAGTTTAAATGCCATTCATTAGTTCATTTATTAATTCACCAAACATTCATTGGACATCATCTTCAGTGGTACCAGAAAGTTTATTTTATAAAGTACACTTGGTTCCTGGCCAAAGACTTTGTAATGTTGACTAGAATAGAAGGTTATATTAGAAGCCCTGGTAATACAACAAGGGAGCCTGAAGTGAAGGTTTAAAGGCTGCATTTTCAGGGATTGAACATTCAAGGGTGATAAGCTGAATTGACTAAGACCTTTCTTTTGAAATGACAGCATTGACTTCTAGGTTTCTGAGTTTCCTGTTTAAAATTTATGAACAGTATTGGTTGAACTCAAGAAAGTTCTTTTAAGATCAATGAAATCCAGTGGCTCCTCTGCTCTAAGGCTGCAGATGTAGGAATGCTAAGATAAGGTGTTACCTGACAGTGACAATAATAATAATAGACAAGTAGTCACTTCCACAGCCTTGAGTTGTGTCCAGGGTGTCTGACTGTGCAGATTTTCAATAATGTTTTCCTCCTAAGCCAGAAGCTTGGGAGAAAATGGCTCCAAACCCAGCCACATTTCTCCTTTTTCCTCCACTACTGGTACTACGTGGCATGGATGAGTATTGTGTGTTATGTGTGGTTCCATTAAACCTCCTTCCACACTTCTCTTGATGACCTGAACACATCCAGCGAGGAATGGATGTGTTTGAACACCTGTTTTGCTTTTTGAATCACTACTTTATGGTGCCCTGAGGGAGGAGGGATTAATACAGTGGAAATGCTTTCCTGATCTTTCCATTTAGGTAGGACACTGAAATAGCACCTCTATCATGCATTCAGGAATACAAGTATAAATAAAGCAAGTCCCTTCTCTCAAGGAGACTAGGGGGGAAACAGACAACATAGTATATGATTAAGTATAATCAAGTATTGTGTACAGGAGGGTAAGGGAATAAGAATAGGTGCTGAGTGAGCCAAAGGACGGAGCCATGAATTCCATTTAAAGAAGGGATGGGGAGTTAGAAAAAACTTTCAAAATAGTTGAAATATCTATTACAGGATTCCCACCAAATAAACGGGCTATGTAAGCTATTTAATCCTTCCATTTCAGGTTGGGAGAGAGAGAGCAGTTGCAAAATAAAGAAAGAAGCTCAGTGCATCTCTAGAAATCTTACCACTGGGAACAGTGGGTTGGCTCTTTTGTATCCTGCAGAGGACGTGTTTCCCATACTGTGCTTATCTATGAAGTCAACGCACCTCTGGAGAAGATCTCAGGTTCAGAGCTGACGATAATATAAAGAGAAGAGAAAGCCAGACACCTGATTTGAGAGACCGTCCAAAAGACCCTTCAGCCTATATGTTAGTGTTTATTGGTGTGACTTGCCAATGCTTTCGAATTATTCTCTTTCCCTTTAAAAGCCATTATTCTTTTCTTTCATTCCTGTAATAGCTGGGTCATCTGTTAATAAACATATTTTTTGGAGCTGTTGATATTTCAGTTAACATTTGGCTGCAAGGGTAGTGAAGGAGGCATGGTTAAGGACAGAGAATAAATAGAACCTGAAAACATCACTGTTCTAATAGAATGGAATTGAGGTGTGTGTGATGTGTTCTTTCCTGGAGTAGCCCATCCATCAATCATATTCTGGAGACTACATACTGCAAAAAGAGTAGAAAGAGCAAGACAAAACTTGTGAATGCCATTTTTAGACTTGAAATAGTATTAACATAAAGGTAAGTGTATTTTATTTCTAAGTTCACTTACAGGGAATTTAGAAGGCACCACTCAAAACTATGTAAGGAGCAGCAGGGTTTTTAAAAAGTGGTCCATAAATTGAATCTTGAAAGAAAGACTAAGGGGGCCTGAAATCCCTTTTCAAGAATGTCAGAATTTCTAAAAGGTCTTGAATTTGACAAGGGGTGCCAATTCAAGTATGGTTGTCTGCAATCACTTGTTTTAATATTTAAAATGTATAACCCTCATTTATTTTTGCCTAACCTCACCAATCTAAAGCACAGAAATATTTGTACCTCCTATTTAAAATTTTGCAAAGATTATGTTGTCTATTTCTGTATTGAAAAAGAATGTGTCTGTATGTGTATGAGATATTAATGCTAAAACAGAGTGCTAACAAAATGCCCTCTGTAATATCTGAATCAATGTACCAAGACAGAATTGCTTAGCTCTATAATTTTGGGGCTATATGCTTCATAGTCTCTTCTTTATTCTTAAGCTCTCTCTTCAAAGTCAGCCAAGGAGACGATGAAAAATTATTTCCTAAATCACAAGATCACTTTAAAAATATCTTTTCCATATACAGCGCCATCCTGGATTCACCATGCAATATTCAATTCTGCCTCTGCTGGCCTAGGACTTCCTTAGACGTTTATTGGAAATCTGCCTGAAAGAAAAGACATAAAGATTTTAACCTTGATCGACTGACAGTAAAGTCATTAACTAGCTTCTCCAAAACGAAGCCTTTGTCTTTGTTTTCCCCCTTTATGCATTCTTTAGAGTCTCCTTTTACTTATTTAATTTTTTTTGACACTACTCTGTTCTTTCCCTGATCATCAATTTGGGAGACCTAGCTTTTATGGGAGAAAAAATAAAATCAACTCTAAATATTGAGCATTTACTATGTGCTAGGCATTGTGCTAAGGGCTGGGGCTGTAAAAACAGACAAGTCCTTATTCTTCCCTCTTTTCATCCCCACTTCCATCTAATACCTTGATGAGTCTTGTTTAGTGTAACTCTAAAATATTTCAACTCTATCTGCTTTTCTCCATTTTCTTCTGCTGCCAACATCACCTTTTGCCTAGTGCACTACAACCATGCCACAACTGCTTTCCTGTTTTTATTCTTGTCCCCTTCCAACTAATTTTCCTTCCAAAACTCAAGTGATCCTTTAACATATATAACAAATCATGCCACTCTTGTGCTAACTTCCTTCAATGGCTTGCCGTTTTGGAATAAAATCCAGACAGTTAGCCCCTGCAGGGTCCTGTAGGATCTGGTTTCTCTTCCTTATCCTCCCTACATCACTGCAGCTGCACTTTTCTTCCTTCAGCTGCTATTTCACACCACAGACAAGTTTTTCTAGAAAGTTCTTCCACTCAGGCTTCACTCACACACAGGGCTCCTTCTCATCCTTTGGTCTCAACTTAAATGTCCCTCTTCAGAGAGGCCTTCTCAGACTGACCATTTAAAGTTGCTCTTCTCTTGTTTGTTATTGTTTATGATCTTTTTCATAACACGAATCCAATTTAGAGTGATTATATTAGTTTAATTGTTTATTGTTGGTCTTTAATACTAGAATAAAAGTTTTTTGAGAGTGAAGATTCTTTCTTACTTATTTCTGTTACAACCAGTGCCTATTTATGTGTTTATTTATTTTCTCAGTCTGCTTGCTAGGGACACAACCTGTGCTTAGAAGAGTACTAGTTACATAGTAAGTCGTCAAAAACATTTGTTGAAGGAATAGATAGAGACATCTTCAGTGCCCTGAAGACACAGAGTCTTCCATAAAATGGAAGTGCTGAAGATAAGCCCAGAAGGTTGAAAAGCCACAGGAGTTCGCAGTCAGGTTCTATTGCTTAAAAACTTTTTATATTAAATGAAGAAAGCATTCCATCTTGAATACATTTCTGTGGAACTTTAGCATTTTAAAATAAATATTCAAATATAATATCTCATTTTTTATAACAATGAAAATATTTTGTTTTTATTGTTCTACCTCATGTAGTTGAGTGATAATTCACCTTATAGACCATTCCTGAGATGATTGGAGCACGTGGGAGGGTTGAGCCTATCATGGGAATGAACACACAAGCAGTGAGTCAGTGTGAATCACCACAGAAAGCTCAGGCTGCATTTCAAACTCCAGCAACACCACAATCTCCTGAAACGAAGACTCCCAAATTTCCTGATTGTCTAACTAGTTAGAGTCAAAGGTAAGCACAGAATTTGAGAGAGATGCAAAATCCAGATGACAGGTATCAGGAATGTTGTAAGTAAGGGCATATTTGGTAAAAAGTCAGGTGGGCTTATGCCATATAAATAAAGCTTAGGCAACATCAATAATCAGAGAAGGAATTAATACAGAAAGGAATATCGTTTCATAAGACAATGTGATGAGGATGCTGCTCAATGTGACATTCTTCATCTGTGCATTCAGACAATAAATATGAATGATTTATTGCCTAACCATATGTTATATTGAGAGCTGAGACCAGCTGAACTTCTTCGGTCGAGTGGGGACTTGGGGAACTTTCCTGTCTTACAAGAGGATTGTAAAACACACCAATCAGAAGGATTCTAAAAGTAGCCAATCATGGGGAGGATTGAAAGAAAGAGCATTCTGATATGACAGAAATGGAACATGGGAGGGGACAATAAGGGAATAAAAGCTGGCTATCCCAGCCAGCAGTGGCAACCCGCTCGGGTCCCCTTCCATGCTGCGGAAGCTTTGTCCTTTCACTCTTCACAATAAACCTTGCTACCGCTTACTCTTTGGGTCCGTGCGATCTTTAAGGGCTGTAACACTCACCATGAAGGTCCGCACCTTCATTCTTGAAGTCAGGAAGACCACGAACCCACCCTCAGGAACCAACTCCAGACACATCTTGGGGGTTTATCTGGGATCTTGCCATGCAGTGAGTACCATTGGACCCCTTTCGCTGCTATTCTGTCCTATTTTTCCTTAGAATTTGGGGGCTAAACAGAAGGCACCTGTTGGCCAGTTAAAAGTGACTAATGTGGCCGCTGGATTAAAGACATGGGTGTCAGGCTTTCTGGGAAAGGGCTCTCTAACACCACCCTACTCTTCGGAGTTGGGAGGGTTGGTTTGCCTGGAATCAGCTTCTGCTTTTACTGCACTTCTGGGCTGAGCCAAGGGTTGACAGAGAGGAGAGCCATTCAGCTCCAGGGTCCCAACAAAAGTTGGTTGACCCTGCAGCCATAAGCAGAGCTCTCAAAGTTACATCGCCCAAGTGAGACTCGCCCATCAATCCTATCTATCCTGACCCTTGCCTTCTGGGTCCTAATGCCTGTCAGACAAACTTCCTCCCACCCTTCTTCTCCAAGGCTAGTCCTACTTCTAAAAACCACTCCCTGTCCCTGGTGCTCTTCTAGTTTCTCCTATAAGAGTGATTTCTAATATAAATTTTGAGACTCTGTTCCCTTCTTTAGGCACCCAGGCTCACCAATCAGAAAGAGCCAAATTCTTCAATGGGAAATAGCCACCCTGGGGCACATAATTTTTGCCTGAAGCCCTGTCATTGGGGGGACCATCTGGAATTTTAGGATCCCTCCTCAGACTAGCAGACCTAACAAAGGCTATTCCTGAAGCTAGGATATGGGGAGCCTCAGAAATTGTAGACTCCAAAATTGGGGGGATATCCTTCATACTCATATGATGAGAAGTGAGGACAAAAGGCTTCACTCTTCCAATCCTGGAGATCCCTTCCCTCCCTCAGGGTATGGCCCTCCACTCTATTTTGAGACATGTCATCTTTATAGGACAAGGGTAAGGTCCCAATACCAACAGGAGTCAGGACTCTAATAGGTTTTCGAGAATGCATCGGTCAGGGCCACTAAATCCAACCTTCCTTAGTCCTCTTTGTGGTCAAGGAGGAAAACAAGTGTTTCCACCTCTCCTTCGGTGAGTGCGACTATTCAGATCAGCAGGGTCCAGGGATTGTTGTGGATTCTTGGGCTTGGGGGATGGGGTGGAAACAGACCAAAACCATGGACATTTTTTTCTTTCAAATGGGAAACACTCAGGCATCAACAAGCTCACCCTTGAAATGCATCCTAAGCCAGTGGGACTGATTTGACCCCCAAACCCTAAAAAAGAAGCGGCTTATTTTTTTCTGCACTGTGGTCTGGCCCCAATATTCTCTCTCTGATGGGAAAAAATGGCCAACTGAGGGAAGTATAAATTAAAATACTATCCTGTAGCTTGACCTTTTCTATAAGAGGAAAGGCAAATGGAGTGAAATACTTTAAGTTCAAGCTTTCTTTTCATTGAAGGATAATCCACAACTATGCAAAGCTTGCAATCTACATTCCACAGGAGGACCTCTGTCTCAGTTTACCCCCATATCCTAGCTTCCCTACAGCTCCCCTTCCTATTAATGATAAGCCTCCTCTAATCTCCCCTACCCAGAAGGAAACAAGCAAAGAAATCTCCAAGAGACCACAAACCACTCCCCCCAACAACCTGGGCTATTGGTTATGTCCCTTTCAAGCTATAGGGGGAGAGGAATTTGGCCCAACCCGGGCACATGTCTTCTTCTCCCTCTCTGATTTAAAGCAGATCTGAAAACTGGGGAAGTTTTCAGATGATCCTGGTAGGTATATAGATGTCCTACAGGGTCTAGGGCAAACCTTTGACCTCACTTGGAGAGATGTCATGATTTTGTTAGATCAAACCCTGGCCTTTAATGAAAAGAATGTGGCTTTGGCTGCAACCTGAGAGTTTAGTGATACCTGGTATCTTAGTCAAGTAAATGATAGAATGACAGCTGAAGAAAGGGACAAATTCCCTACCGGTCAACAATCCATCCCCAGTATGGATCCCCACTGGGACCTAGACTCAGATCATGGGGACTAGAGTCACAAACATCTGTTGACCTGTGTTCTAGAAGGACTAAGGAGAATTAGGAAAATGCCCATGAATTATTCAATGATGTCTACCATAACTCAGGGAAAGGAAGAAAATCCTACCACCTTCCGCAAGCAACTATGAGAGGCCGTAAGAAAATACACTCCCCTGTTGCTCAATTTGCTCGTGTGTCAATTGATCCTAAAAAGAAAAGTTTATTACCCAATCAGCTGCAGATATCAGGAGAAAGCTCCAAAAGCTAGCTCTGGGCCTTGAACAAAATTTGGAAGCATTATTAAACCTGGCAACCTCAGTGTTCTATAATAGGGACTAAGAGGAACAGGCTGAAAAAGAAAAGCAAGATAAAAGAAAGGCTGCAGCCTTAGTCATGGCCCTCAGACAAACAAACCTTGGTGGTTCAGAGAGGAGAGAAAACAGAGCAGGCCAATCACCTCATAGGGATTGTTATCAGTGTGGTTTGAAAGGACACTTTAAAAAAGATAGTCCAATGAGAAACCGGCTGCCCCCTCACCCATGTCCACTATGCCAAGGCAATCACTGGAAGGCACACTGCCCCAGAGGTCAAAGGTTCTCTGGGCCAGAAGCCTCCAACCAGATGATCCAACAACAGGACTGAGGGTCCCCAGGGCAAGCACCAGCTCATGTCATCACCCTCACTGAGCCCCAGGTAAGTTTAACCACTGAGGGCGAGGAAATTGACTTCCTCCTAGACATTGGTGTGACCACCTTCTCAGTTTTAATCTCCTGCGCCAGATGGCTATCCCCAAGGTCTGTTACCATCCAAGGAATCCTGGGACAGCCTGTAATCAGGTATTTCTCTCACCTCCTTAGTTGCAATTGGGAGACTTTGCTCTTTTCACATGACTTTCTTGTTATGCCTGAAAGTCCCACACCCTTATTAGGGAGGGATATATTAGCCAAAGCTGAAGTTATTATCTATATAAATATGGGAAACAAGTTACCCATTTGTTGTGCCCTACTTGAGGAGGGAATCAACCCTGAAGTCTGGGCATTGGAAGGACAATTGGGAAGGGCAAAAAATGCCACCCCCAGTCCAAATCAGGCTAAAAGACCTCACCACTTTTCCTTATCAAAGGCAATATCCCTTAAGGCCTGAAGCTCATAAAGGATTACATGATATTGTTAGACATTTAAAAGTTCAAGGCTTAGTAAGAAAACGCAGCAGTCCCTGCAACACCCCAATTCTAGGAGTACAAAAACTGAACAGTCAGTGAAGACTAGTGCAAGATCTTAGACTCATCAATGAGGCAGTAATTCCTCTATATCCAGCTGTACCCAACCCCTATACCCTGCTCTTTCAAATACCAGAGAAAAAGAATGGTTCACTGTTCTGGACCTCAAGGATACCTTCTTCTCTATTCCCCTGCACTCTGACTCCCAGTTTTCCTTTGCCTTTGAGGATCCCACAGACGACACATCCCAACTTACATGGACGGTCTTGTCTCAAGGGTTTATGGATAGCCCTCATCTGTTTGGTCAGGCACTGGCCCAAGATCTAGGCCACTTCTCAAGTCCAGGCACTCTGGTCCTTCAGTATGTGGATGATTTACTTTTGGCTACCAGTTCAGAAAGGCTCATGCCAGCAAGCTACTCTAGATCTCTTGAACTTTCTAGCTAATCAAGGGTACAAGGCGTTTAAATCAAAGGCCCAGCTCTGCTTATAACAAGTCAAATATCTAGGCCTAATCTTAGCCAGAGGAACCAGGACCCTCAGCAAAGAACGAATACAGCCTATACTGGCTTGTCCTCACCCTAAGACATTAAAACAGTTGTGGGGGATCCTTGAGATCACCAGCTTTTGCCGACTATGGATCCCTAGATACAGTGAGATGGCCAGGCCACTCTATACTCTAATCAAGGAGACCCAGAGGGCAAATACTCATCTAATAGAATGGGAACTAAAGGCAGAAACAGCCTTCAAAACCTTCAAGCAGGCCCTAGTACAAGCTCCAGCCTTAAGCCTTCCCACAGGACAAAACTTCTATTTATACATCACAGAGAGAGTGGGAATAGCCCTTGGAGTCCTTACTCAGACTCATGGGACAACCCCACAACCAGTGGCATACCTAAGTAAGGAAACTGATGTAGCAGCAAAAGGCTGGCCTCACTGTTTATGGGTAGTTGAGGTGGTGGCCATTTTAGTATCAGAGGCTATCAAAATAATACAAGGAAAGGATCTCACCATCTGGACTACACATGATGTAAATGGCATACTAGGCCAAAGGACATTTATGGCTATCAGACAACTGCCTGCTTAGATACCAGGCGCCACTCCTTGAGGAACTAGTGCTTCAAATACACACATGTGACTTTTCTCCAGGGGATGGGGAACCAATCGATCATGACTGCCAACAAGTTGTAGCCCAGACTTGTTCCACCCAGAAGGATCTCTTAAAAGTCCCCTTAGTTAATCCTGACCTTAACCTATATACCAATGGAAGTTCATTTGTGGAGAATTGAATATGAAGGGCAGGTTATGCCATAGTTAGTGATGTAACAGTACTTGAAAGTAAGCCTCTTCCCCCAGGGACCAGCACCCAGTTAGCAGAACTAGTGGCACTTACCCGAGCCTTAGAACTGGGAAAGGAAAAAAGAACAAATGTGTATATGGATGGCAAGTATACTTATCTAATCCTACATGCCCATGCTGCAATATGGAAAGAAAGGGAGACAACCCCCATTAGGGGGGCTTCATTCTAACCTCTGGGAGAACAATCCCCATTAAATACCACAAGGAAATCATGTAGTCATTGCACGCAGTGCAAAAACCGAAGCAGGTGGCAGTCCTACACTGCCAAAGCCATCAAAAAGGTGAAGGAGAAAAGGCAGAAAGAAACTGTCGGGCAGATGCTGAGGCCAAAATTGCTGCCAGGCTGAACCTTCCATTAGAAATACCTATGGAAGGACCCTTGGTATGGAACAACCCTCTACAAGAGATTAAGCCCCAGTATTCCCCGACTGAAACAGAATGGAGACTTTCACAGGGGCATAGTTTTCTTCCCTTGGGGTGGTTAATGACAAAAGAGGGAAAGGTACTCATACCCGAAGCCAGCCAGCAGAAAATACTTAAGACCCTCCAACAAACCTTTCATATGGGTATTGAGAACACTCATCAAATGGCCAAATCCCTATTTACTGGGCCAGATCTCCTCCAGACCATCTGACAAGTAGTCAAGGCCTGTGAGGTGTGCCAAAGGAATAATCCCTTGGTCCATCGTAAGGCCCCTCTGGGGGAACAAAGAATAGGGCACTATCCTGGAGAGGACTGGCAGTTAGACTTCACCCATATACCTAAGTCAAGGGGATTTCAATACTTGTTGGTCTGTGTTGATACCTTTACAAATTGGACAGAAGCCTTCCCCTACAAGACAGAGAAGGCTCAGGAAGTGGTTAAAGTCCTTTGTAATGGCAAACATACTTCCTGTATGACCATTTACCCCAGACCCCCTGCAGCGGCACCCCCACCACTAGTGAATGCCTTCTCATCCCCTCTTTCAATTACTGTCTTGGATGGTTCCTAGTAGATACAAAATAGTTTTTCTCCAATGGGAAAATAGAACACAGGGAGCCACTCAGTTTGCTCCCAACACCCCTTTGCAGCCGCTCACCAGAGCTACCTTGGTAAGTACTCTAGGAGTATGGGAAAATGAAAACAACAAACTCACACACCTTTTTAACATACATAACCAGTTCTGTCTACCCAGTGAAGGCATATTCTTCTTATGTGGAACTTCAACCTATAGCTGCCTCCCTACCAACTGGACAGACACCTGCACCTTAGTCTTCCTAAGTCCCAACATCGACATTGCTCCAAGAAATCAGACCCTATCAGTGCTCCTCAAAGCTCAAGTCCATCAGTGCATGGCCATACAACTAATACCCCTACTTATAGGGTTAGGAATGGCCACTGCTACAGGAACTAGAATAGCCAGTTTATCTACTTCACTATCCTACTACCACACACTCTCAAAGGATTTCTCAGACAGTTGGCAAGAAATAACAAAATCTATCCTTACTCTACAATCCCAAATAGGCTCTTTGGCAGCAGTGACTCTCTAAAACTGCTGAGGCCTAGACCTCCTCACTGCTGAGAAAGGAGGACTCTGCACCTTCTTAGGGGAAGAGTGTTGCTTTTACACTAACCAATCAGAGATAGTATGAGATGCCACCCAGCATTTACAGGAAAAGGCTTCTGAAATCAGACAATGCCTTTCAAACTCTTATACAACCTCTGGAGTTGGATGACATGGCTTCTCCCCTTTCTAGGTCCTGTGACAGTCATCTTGCAATTATTCGCCTTTGGGCCCTGTATTTTTAGCCTCCTTATCAATTTTGTTTCCTCCAGGATCCAGGCCATCAAGCTACAGATGGTCTTACAAATGGAACCGCAAAAGAGCTCAACTTCACAACTTCTACTGAGGAACCCTAGACTCACCCACTGGCCCCTTGACTGGCCTAGAGAGTTCCCCATGGGAAGAGACGACAACTGCAGGGCCCCTTCTTCAACCCATCCAGCAGGAAGTAGATAGAGTGGTTATCGCCCAGTTCCCAACAGCAGTTGGGGTGCCCTGTTTAGAGGGGACATTGAGAATTGAGGCCAGCTGGACTTCCTGGGTTGAGTGGGGAATTGCAGAACTTTCCTGTCTTACAAGAAGATTGTAAAACACACCAATCAGCGCTCTGTAAAATGCATCAATCAGCACTCTATAAAATGCACCAATCAGCAGGATTCTAAAAGTAGCCAATCGTGGGGAGGATTGAAAAAAGGGCACTCTGATAGGACAGAAATGGAACATGGGAGGGGACAATAAGGGAATAAAAGATGGCCACCCAAGCCAGCAGTGGCAACCCACTCGGGTCCCCTTCTATGCTGTGGAAGCTTTGTCCTTTAGCTCTTCACAATAAACTTTGCTCACTCTTTGGATCATCCATGCCATCTTTAAGAGCTGTAACACTCACCACAAAGGTCCACGGCTTCATTCTTGAAGCCAGTGAGACAAGAAACCCACCGTCAGGAACCAACTCCAGACACAATATGACCTATAAAACTATTATTAAAACTTTTCTGCAAACTTGAGAGTAATTTTATGTATAACACACTGAGGCTCAGAAACTTTGAAGATATGTTCTCAAGGTTCCTTGTAACAGGCAGATCTTGAACAAAAACAAAGTTATTTCAACTCCAAATCTGGTGCTATTGTCAACACTAGATAGAGAGCTTGGGACTTGAATTTCCTCAGAACTTGACAATTCCATTAAACATTTGGTGATATAATTTTCATCCACTCTAGTGGATTAGAAATGTGTTTAGAGCACTTCAATAGGATCTTTTAATTTCTGTAAATAAAGTGTGCTTTCTGAATGTATCATACTACATTAAACCATGGACTGGAATAAAGAAGATATGAATGCACTGGGCTGGAAATGGGAAAAGAATAATTTTAGGCATTTTCCTCATTCTGTTTAAACAGACTGAAGATTCTTTTTGGCAGGAGGCCTATGTTTAACCAGTGTTACTGAATATAGAATAATCATGGGTGGGGAGTATGTTTTCCTTAATTGAGTATGTTTTCTTGATATAAATGTGGATCTCAGGCTCCTAACTAGTCAAAGCAAAAGTTTCCAAATTGTCTGAGGTTGTGAAAGCCTAGGAGGCAAGACTTGGTGCCCATGTGAGACAAAAAACACAGAGCAAGTATGCCTGCAAGGAGGTTAAAATAGCATTGACAGATTGGACCACTTTCATTCTCTTCACTAACCACATCCTCCCTAGCTCCTTTTACCTAGTTCCTGAACATCTCTCACCACCCTCTGTTAGATCATGTCCCAGGAAATAATCCCCAGGAGGCTGTCCATCCAATGCATCCTCCACTACTGATCTCTCTTTGCTATCTGCCTCACCCAAGATCTTGCCACATGCAAGGGGTTTGTGTTCAGGGAGTTTGGCCAGATGAGAAATGGAGTGACTGGTTGAATCCTCTTTTAGGAGCATTCAATTGTCTTTACTCTGAAGGGACTAGTTCTTGAACCAAATGGGAATAGGTTACCCCTTCTCCTCCCTCTGTCCCTATTGACCAAAGAGCACAAGGGAGGCCAGGATGCCCACCCTGGCACTATTCTCATATATTCAGTGAATGACTTCAGTGCCAGCTCAGCTGCCAGAGATGAAAATGACAGATGTCCTTTAAACATTAGGTTCCAGGGAATCACTTGGCACCTGAATTGACCTTGACTCCTCACAGATGATGTATTAGTTTCCTAGGGATGCCATAACAAATTTTACAACCAACAAGGTGGTTAAATGACAGAAATTTATTCTCTCACAGTTCAGGAAGTCAGAAGTCCAAAATTGAGGTGTCAGCAGGATTAATTTCTTCTTGGAGTCTCAGAGGGAAGATCTGTTCCATGTCTCTCTCCACACCATCCAAGCTTGCCATCAATCCTTGGTACTCCTAGCTTGTGAAGCTTAACTTCAATCTCTGCCTCCATCGTCACTGGGCCTTCTTTCTGTGTCTTCTCACCATCTACTCCTTTCTGTGTCTGTCTCTCTGTGATTCTGTGTGTCACTTCTTATAAAGACACCATTTATAGGATTAGAGCCTTCTCTCTTCCAATATTGCCTCAATTTAACTAATTACATCTGCAAAGACCCTATTTTCACATAAGGCTCTGAGTGGGCATGAATTCTGCCAGAAATGATAGCAAACATATTTTCCTGTATTCACCATTCACAACTTGCCATTGGACCACTTGACATTGCAAACTGCCTATCTAGTAATGTCAGGGCAACTAACAAAGTATCTTTTCCCTATATACGTCAAGGCCCGAAATTTCCAGCCTCACATTTTTCCTTCTTTAGATCAGTCTTCTTTAGATGTAAAATTACTCCCTGACTTGGTCACATTTTAAGGTGTCATTCCTTACCAATACCTTAGTTTTCACTAATGTGATGAAGCCGAAGCACTCAATCATTCAATGGCCCAGAAAAAAAGAAAATGCTAGTCAATTTGGACAGTCAAATTGGTGCCTTGCTACTCAAAATGCAGCCAGCCCAGGGGTCATCAGCATCAGAGCCTCCTAGAACTGTAGAATCTTTCGAAGGTATATGCAAACTTATTGTATCAGGATCTGCATTGTATCTCTATCCCCCAAGACATCCACATGCACATTAAAGTTGAAAATTGTTGCTCTAGTAAAGCCTTTATAAAGTTGGGCTGGGGGAAAGTGTGGAGGGGGCTTTAGCTAGGATATGCATAGAGCCTAGGTCATGGGATAGGACACCAAGTCCAGTTGAGGTTGTAGAGGGTGAATAAGGGCGCCCAGGAAATCTTGAGATGAAACAGAGAGAGAGAAATGTGCAACAATAACTATGTGGAAAGGACACAAGTCTAGGTGCTTTATTTTATACAGATCGTTTCTTTTAATGTTACAACAACCCAATGAGTTGGGTACTATAACCAGCACTATTTTATAGACAAGAATGCTTAGGCAGAGAGGTTTACTCAGTATAAGGGTGGGCATTTCAGCCTGGAGAGTAGGACCCCAGAGCCCTGTTTCTTAACCACTATGCTCTCCTGACTACCAAAGAGTACAAGTAGATGCTAAAACATAAGCAAACTAATGACTTTCACACTTAATTTTAGTTCATAGGCCTGTTTGAACTTGTTTTTCAGGTCACATTATTTTGAAGATATGAATAAGCCTGGTGTTCATCCATTTCCTTCATTTGAATCAAGTCAGTCAGTTGCTCATGGAACTCAACCTCGAGTCTCTCAGATCCCCAGCCCATTCATGGGCTCTGAGACCTGAGTGCCTCTTTCACACTCAAGAACATATAAATGACAACGACATATGACCAGACCATCCTGAGCCTGGTGTCTCTCCTCACAGGCCTGCCTTTCGTGAGCATGCCTGGGGAGAGATGACTAATGCTCTTTCTCCAATTTTGTCCTCTTCTAGGTCATGGGAATGATTTATTCTTACTCAGCAAACCAGTAATTATGTGTTATACGTGAGTGGTAAGATTTTTAAGGAGATGTGGAATCTGACTGCCTGATGTGATTCTCAAATGGCCCCAACATTTTACACAATTGTTTGTAATTACATAAAACCCAACTTACATTTGGGATGAGGAATGTATTTTTTAAGTTCTTTTGTGTTTGGAAGGACAAGCAATTACCATGGCTGTTTCTGATTCATTTACACTTAGCTCCTAAAAATATTGCCCTCAGGAAGGATGGCTGTTTGTTTGCCATGTCAAGAACATTTTATTTGGTTTCCTTTTAGAGAAAAATCCACATGCAGCCAATTTTAAACTGACTAGAGTGTCTCAAAGATGTGTGGAAATTTCAAAACTCTGTTTTGCCCCAAACACCTTCAAAACCTAAGTGGGGGCTCTGGAGAGAGAGGCAAAGGAGACGGAATGTGGAGTCTCATGAAGAGAAGGTACAGAAATCAGAAAAATACAGTGAAACTCAGAGAAACTCATGATTTCTATTAAAAATGTTTGTATTAGTTCATCTTGTATTGTTATAAAGAAATGCCTAAGACAGGATAACTTATAAAGAAAAGAAGTTTAATTGGCTCATGGTTCCACAGGCTGCACAGGAAGCATGACTGGGGAGGCCTCAGGAAACTTACAACCTTGGAAGAAGGTGAAGCGGAAGCAGGCACATCTTCACATGACCAGAGCAGGAGGAAGAGACAGAGGGCCGGATGCCACACACTTTTAAACAACCAGATCTCGTGACAGCTCTATCACACTAACAATACCCAAGGGATGGTATCAAACCATTCTTAAGGACCACCCCCATGATTCAATCACCTGCCACCAGGCCGCACCTCCAACACTGAGGATTGCAATTAAACATGAGATTTAGGTGGAGACACTGATCTAAACCATATCAATATTCATACTTTCTGAGGACCGATTTTTAAGTTGCATCTGAATTATACTTAATTTTAGTGATTATCAGTACTCTCATATAATATACATATACACTTACAGACTTTTTTTTAACAGATGTTAAACACTGTGCATTTGTTTTGGCCTACAGAGTACTGGAAAAAAAAATAACTGCATTGATATGACATCTTACTAGTTTATTTGATCCTGACTTTGGGGTTGAAAAAGGGTAATTATGATTATCCTCTTTTACAGATAGGAAAATTGAGCCCCAGAAAGAATATGTGACTTCCCCTTGATTATACAACAAATGTATAGCAAAATCAGAACTGGAAGCTAGCTGTCCTTAATTCTCAGGAGAGTTTTCTCCCCCGTGA